>NC_071327.1:1800000-2100000 GCF_943734725.1 Anopheles marshallii | reverse complement strand
TGCCGGGTTCGTGATCTTGTGTGGTGAATTTTTAATCATTTTATGAGCATAATTTAGAATCAATTTGTTTGCGAAGTTGCAAAGCTCTTGGGAGACTTAAAACTTGGGTAAAATCTTCTTTTATCTATGAGACATTATTTGTGGAAGGGTTATTATTGTTCACGGTTCATTTATGGGCGAGAATTACACGTCATAAAATGCGATTATAAAAGTATTCATAGCATAGCTACGTGCACTGCAAACACGTTTTAGGCTGTAAAGACTGCCAACTAATTGATTTGCTCTCCAGCTCCATTCACAGTTTGCAGCAGAGATGGATATTTATCAACGCAAATGCAACGGCGCCATTTCGTCGAAAGAAACCCGTCCGAGAGATGTGTTCCGATGAACTTTACTGATACTACCATCGTGATCGTGATGGGAGTTCTTGTGTTGAAAATCGTTTGCGGATGAGCTCCATCGTGCTCAATTTCCATCAATCGAGTCTAATTATTCGCGAGGCTTGTACCATCGTTGTTGCTTTCCATTCATACCTCAATCCATCTTCTCCCATCGTCATCCACATGTACGCCCTTTGGACCTCACCGGTCGGTATTGATGGTGGCAAATTGAATTTGTCGCGTTTCGTTTCGTGTTGTTGTTTCTCATACTGTAAGGACACACGAGAAGCCGCGTCCGAGAAGACTCGTGCCATTTGACGAATATCACCCAGGTCTCATCGCCCGTTAATCTGCTTGATAGGACGGGCACATAAATTTCCATCAGGGATCCTTCTGCACTCGGGCGACAGATGGGATTGCTTGGATTTGCATGAACGTGCGTAAATTGCTGACCGTACTGCGCGTGGCATTACGTTCCCAGTGTTCTAGGGTACCGTTCCACAAGGCACCGCATAACACTATACCAATTTAGGTCTAGGATAACTGGTCGCTTCTCCTTGTTGGATAATTCGCAAATTTGTTTTAGAGAAATGTGACTAATTTGACAACTCCACTTTCAACTACAATACCCACCAGGGGACACCCCGGTCAAGGAAATGAAGCTGTTTTTTGGGTTCACGGCGAAACCCAAACCCAATCGGAGACTTTACATTGGCCGTATGCAAACGGCGATGATGAGGTGTCGCGATTGTTTACGCTGGCAATTAACACCCAACGGTCCGCAATGCTGTCCCCGATCGAGTAGCCCACTCGGTGGTGATTAATGACATTGTCTTTCACTGCATGTGTGAATGAATTTTAAGCCGAATGTCTTTTAACGAACCGTAACACGTCAGTCTAAATATGTTTTCTACCGACAACAAGGAGAAAAGTAATGAAATATTTTGTATTTTTTATTACCATGTTTCGTTTTGTTGGACGATACTATAAACGGTGGCGATATCTTTCGGAAAAAAATCAGTGATTGCCTTATCAAGTTTCATGACATCGCAAGCTAAAACTGCTTTTAATCGACCATCTCCTCAGTTAATACAACTCTTCTACCTTTTTCTACCACTTCAATAAATGCAATCGCCACGTCAGGGCACTGTAAAATAAATCGGTTTCATGTTTCCAATCCTGAGGATCGATATCTGCAGTCCAAACGGTACGTACGTATTAGCCCCAACACACCTTCCAAACATGTCGTGCATAAGATTATCGTGTTTTTAACTCGCCAAACGTGAGTGGTAGTCGGAAAGGATAGTGCCCGTGTATAATTATGAATTATTTGTTTTACAGAATGAGCACGCTGTATGAGCCGTTAGCGTAAATGTGGAAGGATCTTGACTAAGGTGAATAACAAACAAAAAAAAACACACTCACTTGGGTTTGGGATAACTGTCCAGACTTTGCTTACTGACACGGCGTCGAAATATCCGCTTGGCCGGTGCCTTGACTTTCATCTCCAACGTCGGGCAGTGGCTGATCTTCCGGTTCCGAAATAGCTTCACCAGCTGGCCCTGGGCCTCTGGGATAGACGGGCGGTCACGGCAAAAAGGGGCAATGCGATAGCAAAAGAATCAGAAACCAGCACACAGCTGTGTATGAAACGGTCGCCTCGTTGGAACGCTTGGGACCAATGCGAATTTTGCAGATTTTGTTCTTGCTTCCCGCCGATTCTTCACCTTTCTCGATTCGACCAGAAACCCGTCCTGTTGGCCTCCGGGATCAAATGTAAAAGGATTCAACAAACACACTCACGCACGCACACACACACACTTTCAAAAATCAAATTCACCACCAATATTTACTCCATCACTGCGCGCGCGCGTGTACAGCAACAAACCCGATCAACTGTCTTGTCATGCTCTGGTAGGATGGTGTCGCGATAATTCGGTCACAGTTGTGGGCTTGAAATGGGGATAATTCAATACTCAAAATCCCCTTTAAACAGATAAACGAACGATGCTGCCGGTAGTTTGAGGATGTCGTCGTATCGGTACGTCACGCGATCAAACACCGAAACACTTGCTCATGCACTGTGAATGAAAAGTCAGGTCCGCAACAATCAATGCACCGCTCTCGATGGATAAATGTTTGGTACGGTACGGTACGGTGCAGCTTGTCAAGCGTTTTATTTTATGTAATGGTAATTATTAAATGAATGGATTTTTTTTCTTTTTCCTTTGTTTGTGTGCAGCCAAGGTGTATTATTTTTAGCGAAAAGAACAAAACACTATAAGCGATACTGTGTTCCGATTTGTTCCGGATTAGCTTTTTTAAGGTGCGTTGTGCATATGTATGTTCTAGCGTTTCCACAGGATGGATTACAAACGATCATGATATAAGTTGAGGTGTAAAAGGTGCTTCTTCTAGTGCACTGGTCTAAAGATTCGACTTCCATATGTTCTGAAGGAATACGCTGTAACCTTTTTTCATACGAGAGAACAGACGCTTAATGTTTGATAGCTTCGTCTATAATGAACGTTTAAAAACTTTTCCAAAACTCAAAGACGTTTCTTACAATTTCACTTTTAACCAGCGACTCGCGCACGTTACTTCCGCATCATTTCAATGCGACACTACTTACTGCACTCTCACACAATGAGCGGAAAATCACTCAGCGTTGCGTTGTCTACCTAGTCCTGAAACGAGTCCTACCACCTTGGTTCACTGACTTGTAAGCGTTATAAGAACGGCATATAAAAATAACAGCTCACTAGAGTGCAACGAAACCACTCCAGACTTCGCACTGCACGCAATGCCGATGCTGCGGAATGGAACTTGCAAACGACGCAAAATTCTTCCCGTAATCAACGACGGTGACCAAGCGACTGAGCGAAAACCGCACCGTGGGTCGACCGGCGCACATGGGGCACTGCAACGGGTTTTGTGTGTGGCTAACGTTCGAACAAGCAAGCAAATCGTACACCGCACATACAAGCGCGCAGAACCATCTCGGGGACTTGGGCCAAGGAGAGGTAGGAGGCGAACTCTACACAAGCGCGCGCCCGAACGCCGGATGAACGTCTGACGAGTGCAAGCAAGGGGTGGCAGCAGTACTTGGCTTTCGAACGAGAACGAATTCCAGTTCCAGCTGGTGATGGTCTACGGCGTTGTTCTACCCGGTCCACACAGTCTCGGTGACTGTGGACTCCCTCTTGAGCCAATCTAAATCAAATTTCAAGTTCTCGCGATCATCATCATCATAGTCGTCGCCGTCACCCGAAAGAGCCCGGTAGCCGACAGGGCCTGCGACGGAAGGATAAGGCGGTAACTCTGGGCACGCAAGAACGAGACCGAGTGAGGAAGAGATTAGTCAGATTTGAAAGGTGTTTTATACGCCACTCGGTTGATTATGTCGAGCAGTTCTCACTAGTGGGCACCATGCTGTGAATGGTATGCGAGATATGAGCCACTGTTTTCGACGAGTGTGAACAACGATCGTGCAGCATATCGGGATGCTTAGTTCGTCTACTACAAGCAAGATCTGTACATTGCGTTAACGTCGTGCTGGAAGTCTTTTGCTTAGCCAAATTGTCGGTATGTCGGTACACTAAAAAAGGTTCGACGTCATAAACAGGTTTGACATGGAATAGGGCAAAACATACGATCAAGTGTTGAGGGCTAGTAACGCGTTCGAAAGTAGCATCGACGCATATGGCGAACGCAGCCTAACAGAGTAGCAAAGTTGATGGCGGCAGAACCATATAACAAAATGGTACTTAGAATCGTCTTTCTTGTTTATTTGCCGCATGTGATCATCACTGTTGAACATGATAATGGCATCGAAAATTGAACACACGGTGGTGTTACGAAAATTACTGACCTTGTTTGAACTCAACTCATTTTAAAAGCTATAAATTCGGTTGCATTTATTTTGCTTTGGGATAGGGTTTGGAGATGATGTATGGTATTGGGCCCCAGGGAGTCTTTATGTTACGTTGTTCTTTCGCTTTCTGGAGAGAAAGAGAGCTCCAGATATGAATAACCGCATCCACAATCAAGACTGTGCAATGCCAAAGATGCAGTTCCAGACCAATTCGTATCATTCCAGGAATATTGAGGGACTTTTTGCTTGTAGATGATCAACATCCTCGCTAACCGGTTTTGCGTGGAGCCCCCTTTCCACTGTAACATATAATTGCGCTTCATTTGACCATAAAACTATCGTCTCACAGACAGAGAAGCAATAAACGAAACCCAATCCAATGGTGGTTCACATGATCGTTAAATTTATCCCAGCGTTACAATATCTTGAGTGCTCATTTTAGTTAATTTATCTTAACACTGCTCACTGATGAGATTAATTTGTCCCGTGTAATAAGCACGGTAAGAACGATAAAACTAACCTTTACATAAGCGACAAACAATAGACACACACAACAACAGCACACCACTTGATCATACTTCCGCCGAGAGCGGTGGATTTGAAAATTAGTATGCAATGGAAGGTCTGCCGAATGCACTGCACCGGAACCGGTAGCATCGTTAACATCGCCATTGACACCCTGACAGAATCTATTTCGCATTTCCATGTGTTGGAGGGTGAGTCGGTGAACAGCATCTTCCCATTGATAGAACGGAAATGTTGTGCGAGTCTGTTACGAGCAGGCGCCATTTGCCGCGTCAAAGAGCTTGCTGTGTGATGCAAAAATATCAAGGTTTTGGAGTGTCTTTGAAGTTGAAATATTAATCGTTCATAAGTTCGCAAATGGAAGCTCCATTACGCGTAGTCAGCGTGAAGCTGCTGATGTGTGTTGATGGGCTTTTGCATTGAAATATACATTTTAAGAAACAAATCCTGCACAAGGACGGAAACCATTGCTAATGTTCCCTTATATGGCTTTATCCAACCTATTTGGGGATATAGCAGGAGTAGGCTGTTTTTTATCCCTAAAAGTATTTATAGCAACCATAAACATAATTCACTAGCTCCATCCACACACTTCGGCATCTCGTTTGTGAGTGCATTCCATGATCTTCCATCGCTCGATCGAGCTCTAAATTAAACCTGAAGGAAACACTAATTTATGTCCCATGCAACACATACTGTAACTTTTATGTATCGCAACAATTCATTCGATTAAGATCTCACTTTCAAGTGTTGTTTCCCGCCAACGGAAAACAAATCGTTCCCATTTGTTCGGTCAATCTGAACATCTTCCAGCGTGATGCGGGCTGTGACTGATTTTGGCTGGTTCACTGTTTGTACGACAGTTCAAAGCAATCAAACAACAACGGGCACGCAGATCACATTCGGGTGCGCTTCGAAAGGGGTAAAAACAAGCAATCCTTAGGACCTAATTTATTTTATGATACAACAGATTGAACATATACAAACGTTAATTCGCTCAAATTGAGTTCATTGATTTGTAATGTGTCGGTTTGGTTTCCCTTTTGCCATTTGGTGGGTAAGGGCAAGAAATGTCTTCCTAGAAAGATGGGGTGCACCGATCGCCCCGAGGGTCGATGAGACAAGTTTATTTCAATGTGAGGAGGATCGTCTAAGTGGTAGATGCTGATGGTAAAGATGATAAAAATATCCAAACACAACGCGAGGGGCTAAATGGAGCTGTCAATCTGGAAGTTGAATTGATTCGCTTTGCCTAACGCCTTTCGCTATGAGTTCCATTTTTTGCAAATAGCCTGTGAGTGGTTTTTTGAATTGTCGATCGAGTTAAACTGAATGAATGATAATTTTTTTTAACAAACTAGTAGCATTACATCAAAGACGCAATAAAATAAGCACTCGCTGTGGTTGATTCTATCGATCCATTCCCATCTCCTCAATTATTATCGCCATTCCCGAAGCTGATTTTAAAAGCACCATTCATTCTAATGCACTCACGACATAAAATTGCATTTCTAAACACACCATCCTTAATGTGCTGACTCACGAAAGGGCAACAATTTATTCACTCCTCAATCAAAGCACGATTGGTTTCGCGCACCTCGGCCACTTTAATCCCTCCCGAGTGAATGTTTAATTGGGAGCGTGCTGAAACATTCGAATGATTTTCACGCCAACCAACCGGTTGGCTATGCCAATGTTCTTCCGTGGACGGCCACCGTGTCGATCTATCACTTCAAAAACGATCACAATTCACACAAAAAAAAACCCCGTGTCACTTTACCTCCCATACTTTTTGCCGGAAGCCCTGAGAAGTAGTGACGCAGATAACTATCATCTGAACGGGTGAAGCCGTCGTGAGCCGCCCACGCACGGTGTGAAAATGGTACCCGGTGTCGGAAAAGCGCGTGGCGGTGAAGTCCCACGTGAAGGAAAGACACGAAACGCAACACATTTGCTTCACACCCGGAACAAACCATACACGCACACAGTAGTGATGTGAGTAAACTCTCCCGGTTTTTGAAGGAAAAGCGGACCACGCGGTGAGGTTTTTTTTCATCTTCTGCTAGCATCATGCATTTTTCCGAAGTCCCTTACCGCTTAAAATAGCACCAACAATCGAAATGAGAGGGCAGTTGCATGGGTTCGAGTTTTCTAGCGAAGTTCTATTTTGCTTGAACCTTAAACGTCTTGTTTCGATATGATCGATATCCTTCAACCATCACTCACAGATCCCAGAGAATTGCCTTTCAATTATCTTTTGTCAACACATTTTCGAACAAACACACAAACAATTTACAATCATTAAATAGAAGATGATTTTTCTAAATTTTTCACCGATTCTGTAAAACACGAATTCCACAAACAACACACTCGAGCACAGTTTCGTAGGTACGCAGGAATGGTAAAAGATCGATTGAAACGCGATCCAACGATCATCCTTGCCAGAATGCGTCACAGTCACGCAAACGAAAAATGGGTACCGTGAACGTACCGAGAGCCGCACGCATCCAGCCAGCCGACCGAGTGACAAAACTGGACTGAACTGAGCCGCAACGAACCGCGCGAGCTGATGATGAGACCAGCGACACAGCAGAGAGAAAGAGTCGCGCTACGCCACTGTACTGACCGCACCGACACCGATGCGTGTCGCGTTGGGTCGACTCCTTTCGCACACCAGGGCACCCACCCCAGAAAAGGTGGGGTTGTTGGAAGGGAGGGTTATTGGATGGAAGATCGCCACGGCGAGACCCAATGAAGATGGAGCAGGTGGAGGGAAGGTAAATGGCATCCAATTGGAACCTGGGAGGGAATCGTTCTGTTGTGTGGTGTCGATCGAATGCGTATGCTTCGTTACCGCATGCAGTATGGCAGTCTTGGCACAAACTACTATTATTAGTGTGTTGTATGCTGTGCAGTCTCTCTTTTTTTCCTCTGAACATGTATGCGTGTGGGTCATTTTTTGGGATGACACTTTTCCCACTAGACGAGATGAAGAAATCACGTGATATGCAACATTGGCAAAAATGTTTCCACCAAATGTCTGGATGCTATATTGTTGGGTGAAACGTGTAATTTCGACGATGATGACACACCGCACATTGATCAAAGCGCCTTATAATCTGTGGCTTCCTGGGATTTGTGAAATGGCACAGAAAGTTCCATTTTAGATTGAGTAAAGGAAGCGAATTTTTGGACACTTTATGAAGAACATTGCTGAACGGAATGAAATTTAGTATATACAATTACAGCTTGGATGGAAATAAAAACTAAATGATGGGAGGCATTTTGATGTCAAGCTAAGCTGTCTGTGTTTTAGTCTTTCTTATATTCAAAATAGATATGAATGGTTCGACCATTCAATTAGATAACACTCCGGTGAACTTCGAGGCTCCTAAGCATCTTCTTCCCAAACTCTATGCTAATTTTTGGCCAATAGTCCGCAAAAGCAAACTTCTAAAGTAGCATCGATATGCGAAGTCACATTATTCAACAAAACACTACACGGTGCGTAATCCGTAAAGCCGCACATTTAAATGCGGCAATTGAGATGAAAAAAAAAACACACACACTTTTGAAACAGAGAAATGACAACCTCATTCGTACCATAGATCACACTTATGCAAATTGGGGATGGGTTGATAGATTGTAGAAAGATTAATTATCTATACAACCTTGCCAAATCGCACATTTCCCACCACCACTGAGTGTACGGTTTCGGAATGATTTATGGAGCTGTCAGTTATCATCCTCTGTTTGTTTTAGAGACCATAATTAGAGTAATGCCGGCGAGGGTGGCAATGGGAATGTGATATCAAATGCATTGTAAGCCTCCTCTTCTTATTGCAAAAAATCATTGTCATGAAAATCTTCAAGAATGAATGATTAATAATTGAGCGAGAAATAATACTCTACTTTACTCTACTCTATGTTTATAAATCGCCAAGATGGTCAATTTTGTGTAGGATTTAGGAGCCTGCATTATGCAAAAATATCTAGAAAATATTGCCAACGTTGTTTTGCTGCTTCACTCTCGTCGGTCCCCAACCATAATGAGGTCAAACCTCAGTTGCCGGAACGCAATCACAGCAAACAATACCAAAAATAAACGGTAGACGACTCGCCGGCCCACAAACGATCGGTCGCAATCGGTAGGTATTATTATTAGAATGTGTTCTACGTTCGACAACCCGAAGGTTGCTGGCGGAAGATGCTGTGATCAGTTCTTACTCACCCTTCGCCGGGCAGATGTGGATCAAGATCAAACGGACGGTTCTGCGACTGCCTTCCACCGAACAAAAACCCTTGAACTCATCCCCTAAAAGTCTTTCCTGTGGACAGTCCCCCAACTGGATGCCCATTAAGGGCACCAAAATTGGAGACAGATTGCATCCCCCACGGGCAGGCATCGGACAACTTCGTTCCCCCCCGTTTGGTCTGGTTGTCTCTAGCGAAGGCCGTGGTGAAAGGAATTTCAAGTGCACACCTGAAGACGTCTTCGCACAGCACGGCGACCTTCAGCGGAATTCGCGAATATGCAGACAACACGCGCGACACTATCGAAGATGTATTCGGTGCCACGTCGCGAGGGACAGACGGAGAGATAGAGCAGCGCAAATGGGTGATCAATAAAACCAACAACTCGGTATCGAAATCGCACGAAACACCTTCCTTTAAATGACGCTCAAAACTTGTCCAGCTGGCCGAATTCCGCAACCAACAGTGTTGCAGTGACGAACGAACGAACGTACAAACACAGCGTAACTGAGTGTTTGAGAGTGGTGTTTTTTATTATTCATAATTAAGATCGCTTTCAAACACCTTCGTAAGGACAAGCGGGCAATAAATCCTTGTACGGCATGCGTCGTCAACGTCTATTTGCCACTGGAATCATCATTCAAGCGATCGAGACGCCGATGCGTTCGGTGTGGACAGCGGACAATCGGACGAGTACCGTCCACCCGCAAGTATTTGAAGACCGAGCCGATCGCACAACAAGGTAACAATGGCCAACGTTGTCAAGTCGTACGCAATCCGTTCGAATCGACGTCGCGATACGTTTGTAGTTGTCTGCGAGCTGCAGTTTGATAAAGAATGGAAACGTTGCAAAGGTGCATATGAGACATAACTCGAGGAGTTATTCACACTGGAGGAAGGTTCTGTGCCTCTGGGTGCTACATCAATGGCAGTGGGCCACGTTCTCTATGCGCCATTTGATGGATGGTTCGTAAATCTTCTCCCGCACCTTCACGCGTTGGTGGACGGCCGATGATGGATACGTCGACGGAACGACACATTGGTATACGAACCTTTGCACAGTTTGTCAGCATTTTTTTTCTTCGTTCGTTTGATCAATGTTACTCCAGTATGCTGTAATTTGATTGACAAGGTTGAAGCCCTGCAATAGAGTCGTGTTTGATTTGATAATTAGTTTGTGCTATTCCGATGAACTTTTGATGCATAGCCAAGCTGTCTAGACATTCTTTATGGCTTTACGGATCCAATTTATATTCGTCAAATTGTAAAATAAGATTCTTCTGGGTGTCTTCCTTAGCAAGAATAGTAAAACAAAAATCATCTCAGTACGATGGAGAAGTACAACACAATTAAAGGAAATCAATCAAAAATACCGAGCAGGCTTAATTAAATACAAATTGATTGCAATGCAATCAAACTCCCAGTTAGCGTAATGGTCCCAATGGTTCCTTTCCAGTTGCGCGATAATTTGCCACGTAATTGAAATTTTCCATTTACAGACAGTTCTTTCCGCTCTTTGCACTCCAAACACCCATTCGATCATCTTGTGCCGCTTTCATTGTGCAAATCTATTCGCGTAAACGAATCGCTAAATCTTGATGTAATCGATGGATTGTCATCTTCGCATAGTACCTATCGGTGTCAAAAGATGTAAAACAATACCGGTTAAATAAGCAGGCATTACCGAAGCTGAGCGCAGCCACATCGGAAACGGATGCCGTGTGATTCTGCGGAAGCCAAAATAGATTTCGTCACTTTAGCAAATCCTCTTACGTCATTGTGGCATCAATCGTTGTTGAATTTGTTTTGGCAGTAAGCAGTTAATGCAGACAGTTCGTAAAAAATCGACGTTGAATTTATTCTTCCAATCGTCATCCTTCCCGGTGTACCGGTTGATTCATTCTCACGAATCGTGAAAGGATGTTCTTTTTTCCGTATGCTTCCTTCCGGCGAGAAAGTAAAGAGAATAGCGCGAAGGAGAAACACCCCAAAGAGGGGAGCATGCTGGTTCTGGATGTTGCGTTTGCTTGTGTATTAATTCTCTTTTGCAATTTAGCACCAATTTTGTCCCAGAAAACCCATTACGTATCGTAGCGTAATAGAATCATGGCAACGATGACGCCAACGACGGCGCGTACGGTGTACATCCCTTCGGCTGGTGACGGAAATTTGCCACATCCGCAACAGATTTCTGCCATTCTCGATCAACTATTCATGCTGCTTGGCCACAGAAGATGCCGCTTCGGTGACAAATGGCCCCACCACCAGCAACGTTGTACTCGGGTTTTTTCGCCAAACACTTGGTGGCGGTTTGCATTACCGAAGAGAAACGTTTTCCTTCACGGACATTGGCAAAAAAGCTTCTCATGGTGGGTAGTGTGCTGAGTGCGTTGAGTTGTGCTAATGATACGTGAAATATTTTCCCTCCCCAAGTTAGGAAATGTTTTGTACCCCTGGGTAAGAGATTTCCCGACGTCTGTGGTTTTTTTAGTGATAAGTTTTTCCTACTTTTCCTTCTCGTTTTCGGTTAATATTCAACCAGAAGTATATTAAGATGAATGACCCTACAGCATTGTATCATGCGTGCCGACTCTTCAACTTTTGTTCGTGTTCGTGATGAGCGGAAACAAAATGGGGTGAGAAGAGAAGCAAGGACAAACTTTTGTCTGTATGTGCTGATACATACACGGCACGTGCCTGGTATGGAAAAAATGGCGCAAATATTCCGGACAAAACGAACGAGAAAACAAAAGTTTCGGCTAATCCTACTTTGGGATTTATTGTGGCATAACATCAGTAGGACTTATATACTTCTGTGCCAAAGGAAAGGCCCCCGAAAACGAACTAAATGAAGAAAAATCATGAAGAAATGAATCGTGTATGGTTGCGAAAGACAGTACAAATATTAGTAAAGTTGTGAGCGGAAATAACAGGAGAACAACAAAGAAATAAAGATTCCGATTCGCTCCAATGTCAGCACTTTGGAAATAAATGGAAGCGTAACGACGGCTAGAAGGGACATAATGGGTAGGAAACTGGTCGCGGTCTCGTTGCTGCTAGGCTGCTCTCGTCCCGGTGGCTGATCTCTTTAGGAAGACCATTAAGATGGGTATTATCCTTCGGTAGTGTCCTCCATTGGTGTATGATGGAAATAGTGGAAATCGATTGTTTGCCGCCATCTTATCACACTGCACGATGTTGACTGCTGATAATGAGTGGTTTATGATAACATTAAATGTCGCACATCAACTTGGCAAGAAGCACTGCGTTTTGATGCCCTCACTTCTATGGTTGCTGCACGCGAGAAGCAAGCAAAAAGGAGCAAACGCAAAAATCAAACCGACCAGCTAGAAAGTGCACGGAACACTTTGCCCACTGTCGCCGCGGCGAGATTAAATTCAATCGAGTTGATTGTTTGTAAACAATAATGGCTGTTAAATTGAACGGCATTCGGTCGCAACATAACGCAACAAACAGCAGCACATCAGACGACGCCAGACGGACGATGGACACAGGGTCCGGAGATCCTTTCCAACGTCCGACAGTAGACGCATGTTGCCGTTTGCTTTCTGCCTGCTCGTTCGTCCGCTTGATTAATCATACCGGGAAACTCCGACCACAGCCAGTGGCGACCGGTCGTAACTTCTCCGCCGAGCACACTAATGTCCTGGGCGAGTACTTCCCGCGTATCGACAGCTTCTGTTCGCTTCGGCTTCGTACAAGCGAAAGTACGAACTGCGTACATCCTTCACCCTCACAATGACTTATTTAAATTACGACCTGTAGGAGAAGGCTTTTGCTTACGCATCGAGTAATGGGAAGCAACGGCCAGAGGGCACGTGGCTGTGTTTAATGGAGAAAAAAAAAAAAAAACACACACGACACTAGCTACACAAACTCCGTCGGAGGAGGTTTCGTTTCAGATGAATATGTTTGCACCCTACGATGGAGTGCGTAACGACCACTTAAAAGTTGATGGAAATGTGGTTGTCTTTTGGCTCGTAAATATTTAACATTCTTGTAGGCGATGGAACGCTCCCGGAGAAGGGAAGAATGTGGAAAATCCTTCGGTTCGCTCATGGAATAGTAACTCTTTTACATTTCCCAGAATTAAGCATCTTGTTCATACCGATGGAGCAGCCTGGTGGGCTGTAAGCGTAAGTAAGCGTTTTTAATTTATTCTGTAAGCTTTTACAACACACATAGATAAAGAGAAGGCTGCGCAACCATGTGAAAGCTGATTTAATTTGTACATTTTCATTCAGTTGTCACCCCAACTTCAATACGAGAAATTCCAATAAATAAGTACTTGAAAGTTCAATACGCTCACAAGCGCCGTCGAAAGCCGATCAAATTGATTGGGTCGATCGCACTCCGAAAGAACATCCTTAAGATTGAGCATTTCAATTTCCATCCACACTTTGGGGTTCCATTTTCCACCCATTCTGAGGCAAACGAAAGTACGTTTAAATCGGAAACGCTAATGTGAGGTTCGTGAAAAGCATGGAAAACACACTCTTTTCCCTACTGTACAACCATCCTGCGTGCCTGGAGTACAAATTCCCGATAACACGTTTGGATTGAAAATAAGCGCTCAATTTGGTGTACATTTTCCCATGTCGGCGCTTTCTGCCTGATTTGCCCATATTTCCACACTCCGCACAACAGTAGCGCTGCGTGTTCGCCATAAGGTGCTGCTTCGTTTCCTTTTTTTTCACGAATCCCCCATCAGGTGGTTCGATTACCACTAATTACGCTGACCTCGTGCTGGGTGGCAACAACTGGAAACTGGTTGATTCGTGACAACATGCAGCGCAATACTAATTTATCCAGCTGCATTATTGATGTCGAGCAACTTTCGGTTCTTTCCATTAATAAGCGAAACCGCTGTAAGAACGGAACAAATGAAGCTTCGTTAAATGTTTGAGGTCAGCGAAGCGTGGTAGATGAAATTTTAATAGGCAAAAGGTACAAAATCATCCACCCAAGGTCGGAAAGTGGTGTTGCTATTGTTGGCCTTGTACGTGGGGAATAAATATTTACTGACATGCTTTTTACCAGCCGGCAACCATGTGAAGAACCCTACTGCATTTAAAACGCAATGCGGCCAAACAGACGAGTGTAATTTACATGAAATACATAAAGCGACTTCCATTTTCCAGCTAAGCAGCAAGTTTTTGACGAAAAGGTCAGTAACCTATAGGAGTTCATTACAGTTCTTGACTAGAAAAAATGTTTGCTACACTTTTTCCTGAAAAATGACAACGTTATATCTTTAGAACATTAAATACTTTGCATAAATTGTGTAAATCCATTTTATATTGCTTAACATTTAATCTCAAATCCCATCCAACGATCTTTTCCACCTTCAAAATGTCACCTTCCGCGTTGATGCAGCTATATTAGCATTACCCGCCCATTCCGGTGGCATTTTCCCGATGGTTCGCTTTATGTCAGCTTTTACTGCCGTCTCAATGTCTCGCTGCTTATTGATCGGAGCCCGGATGACTCAGCGACAACCGGCAGCCACGAAAACGACACTGAACCTTGCACAAATCTTGAGATCATCGCTTGAGAAACTACCCCCTCGTTGCCATTTGACAATGGCACAGTGTGTTGATTGTTTTGCCACCGCTTTAACGTTGGGTCGCTGGCTGGGCTGGTTGTTTTTTGCTCTCCCAGGTGTTTATCCTTCGCCCGAGATCATGATCACACCGAGGGCGAAACTTAAAACGCATTCTTATTTGTATCGCAAAACGGTGTCTTCCCATGGAGTGAAGGTTTCGATTTTTTCGCGAGGCTGAACACAACTCTACCATAGTTTCGTCTCGGTTCTTTCCGCCTCGATTTGTCGCGACACACTCGTGAACTTGAACAATTAGAATCGTTGTCATAGAAGGTCTGACCTCTCTGGAGGTGCATCACGATTTGTCTGTAGATTAAGCTGAGATTAAGCAATTTCAACAAGTTTTATGATTGACAAATAATGAAGTGGAAGCTGATCGGAACGAGAAAAAAAACATAAAAATTGCACATAAGCGGCTGATATGTTCTTGACCCTAATTGATATCATATGGAAAACACGTTGATATAATAGTTGCTTCAAGTGAATGCGAGTTGTGAAATGTATTATATTTAATATAAAGCAATGCCACATTTATTGCTACTTTTTCTCAACTATAAGACTAATGCAATGCTTGCACATCAGCATAAAAAGCGTTTGAAGCCACACGTACAAAGTGTTTCGCTGCCCTTTCTACCGCACCATTTCGTTCATCAATCACAGCTCCCAACGTGACACGACTGTACGTATAAAAATAAACGCACACATAAAAGGGCAGCTCAAGCGTTCACGTTTACCAGCACCGACCCGGTACAACGTGTAGCCACGTGAGGTAGCCTATGCCGCAAACGGGCCAGAACGGAAGGATACGCCCCAAAGGGAAAGGATTACAGTACCGCAGCCACGCCACACACAACACGGCAAAAGAAAAGTCTTACACCTCGAATGCGGCTTAGCAACGCATGCGCTTGCAGTTTCCAGGAGCGCATTCGCGCGCTCGTCCAAGGAAAAAAAGTGCATCATGCAAAGTGTCACCAGGTCAGGCTATAATATATGCTCCTCTACCTCTCTGCCATTCTCTTCCCTGTCCACCCCGAATCACGGATTCTAAAGGGAATTGCAAAAAGCGCCACAGAACACGTTTTCCACATCGGTCAGTATTTTGTTTTTCCTTTCCTTTCATCGTACACTGTATACAGATCGATCATAAAAATTGCATCCCAACCAGCACTGTGCTGTGTAGTTATTGCACTTTAAGGATGTCCTTTGCGGAATGGTAGCCACAAGAAAAAATTGACCTTCACAGTGAATGAGCAACACCGTAGCACAAGCAGCGAGAAGTTCAAAATGTGTCAAATCAATGTTATAAAAATGTTACATCAAATGTATCTACAGCTGTTCGGTATGCTTTGGTATCGTTCGTCAAAGAAAATGTAACTTTTAATGAGTCCTTTCAAACGCCAGACAGCTCCCAACGATAATTAAATTTTGTGTTCAGCACCACACTTCAAACTGTAAGTAGCAAACGGATGCACAAAATGTTCCACCGTTAATGAAAGCAATTATAATTATAATGCCTGTTTTGAATAAATGATATTCAGCGTCGAAAATAATTAAGCAACCTAATCATGGCTTAAATTGGGCTTAAACTTGGCTAAAACATTACGAAATACAACAGGAAGTATTTCTTTCCGTGGAAGATATTTTTCATTATCCTGTCAAAGTTCTTCCTTCAAGCGAATTCTTCTGTTCTCCTGTTATTTTCGTCTCTCTTTTCAATTTAAGTCCTTTTTTAACATCCATAATAACCAAACAAATTAAATTAAATATTTAAAAAAAAACATTCCCCTTATAAACTCGTCTGCACCGGGAAACGTGTACTGTGTCGCACGAAATGAAGACTTAATTTACACGGGAAGAGAATTATAAGCATGGAAGTGAAATTATGACAGTTTCAGTGCCCGATGTCTGGATGCTGTAAATTGGTGTAAATGTTAATCTGCGGCACGCGTTTCGAAGCTAAAGGTCAAGGTCACGACATCGACGACGTCTAGCGTCCCAACCAAGGACAGTCAATGTGACCGGTTTTCTTAATTTCTCAGAACTTACTTCTTTTACTTTGGCTTTCATCCAAAAGTCTGATGGCAAGATCATGTAATGATTTTTCTGCGCTTTCATGCGCTCCAAACTTCGGGAGCAAACAAGCCTGGGAAAGTTTTGTGATTGCTTTCCTTTTTTGTTTTGTTTCAATCGACTAGGACGAAAGTAATAGAACACGCTTTCACGATCGATAATAAAATCATTAGAACTGTTTCGACTCCGATTCGCTGGCCATCGTCAAACTCCAGCCAATTGAATACTCTTCCGAATGACTAAACATTTGTTTCCGTTTCGATTCGCTTGCCAGCGTGAGATCTTTGTTTCGTGTTCCTTTTTGTTCGACGTCCGATGCGTTTGATGGGTTTCTTTCATTTCCTAGGTAAAAACGATACTTCGCTTCACTTCAGACGGAAAATCTGAACAGTTCACCTGAAGGAAAATAAAACGCTAAACCTCAAGTATGCTCAAAAGACGAAAGTCATTTTCTTCCGCCACTCAACCAGTACACTGGAATCATAGCCAAAGTGCCATTCGTCGAGGAGTGGAGTATTGCTTGCGAGGGAAATGAATCCCGAAAGCGAATGACAACATTATCCGTTAGCATAACAGTGTCTGCCAAGGAGACAATGTCAGCAACCTTTCGGAAGTGGTACGAAAATCGGGAAAATCGTTGCTACGACATTCGCTCTTCAGTTCAATCACCTCCGTTTCAGCGGTAGGTGGAATGGTTGTGTTTTTCTCGACGCTGCTGCTCCAATCTGTGTGGGGAGCAATCTCGAACGCTAGGATAATGGAAAGCAGTTTGCGTACGAGTTTGTTTTCTAAATTTTGCTTCCATCAGCGAATCTTCCAATATCGAGTAAAAACAAACTCTCATCTACGTAAATGAAGATAAGGTTTCGGTAATGTTTCACGGTGACCTTTCGGCATAATAGCTACCCCGGCGTGATAAAACTGAAATCAGGCCATGGAGCGAGTTTCGCAATTAGCTCACCTTCCACGACTTCAAGAATGGATCCAATTTTCCAACAACGGTACGAATAATTTACAGCCCACCAGCACCTTTTATGAGTCGATTGACGTCCACATCTTAGTCGCCGGGTCTCTCCAGCAAAGGTTAAATCGTCATTGAACTTTCCATTTCCATGTGCTGTGGACGTCGCTATGTCTGGACCGATTTCCTAATCCAGTTCAATTTACGTGCTCCCGTTTCGTGTGACGCGGCGGTGGTTTGGGACTGTTTGTTTATGAAACTTACTACGGCAGTTTTCGTTTAATGGCAAGTTGCGCGTCGCTTAATATGCTTTAATTAGTGCCTGTTGCCCGTAAGGGAAGAGGTCATGGATGTTGTGAAATTAAAGGCAATCGGATGAAACTGCGTCACTCGAATGGGTTTGTGTTTCAAACTGTGCTGAATGGATGATGACACTATGTAAGCTTATAGATAACCGAATTAAGCACCTTAAATAAAGAAGATGGTTCTAAATATTATTGTGCTATACACATCTCAGCACACGAAATCTTTGTTACAATCTTGAATCGATTTCAAACCTTTGGTGAATTACCCATAGATAAGATTGCCATTGGCAAAGCAGACGAAGACAATGCGATGGGTTATGACACTGGCAGATGTTATAAGAACATCATTATAATTTAATTTTAACACTTCCAACTACAAGATCTTTGTGAGATAAAGTCGAGCTGCTTGATTTTCTTGATACCAGATGGCGTTGATTAGACCATAAAAACTGGGCAATGATCCGATTATCCGTATCTGAATAAATTAAATCACAAAAAATAAGAAGAATAAAGTGCGCGATACATTATAAAAGCAACCTCCTACAACTACATTTTCGTTACATTGTTGCATTTAACCTTTGCAATCCCCAAAACTCTGACCAGATGATTCATTATTACTCCGTGTGAACGTTTTAACGCTTCTGGAAGACAAAACTTACGAGTACAATGTTTCATCATGTAAGCGTTACCCTTCGCTCACCTCTTGACCTCATCTCACTGTGTTAAAGAACGTTTCTTCTTCCTCTCATCTCATGTCATCTCATTCGCTTGAGTGCATTCGTGCAGTCAACAAGCACGAAAATCAATTAATCATCATAATCATTCACGCGTGGCCACTGAGAAACATGAGCGGAATGATGATGATGACGACGACGACGTATCCCAAGATTGCTGCTCTTGTCCAGGTCCGGTTCCACAACGCTCCAGACTCTCAAATGACCACCATTTACCGCCAATCAACGACCAACGAGAACCAACTGTAGTAACGGTGGCCACACCGGCACACGAGCTGCTTCCATTTACAGATCCATCATACCACGACATCTAATGACGACTTGCGGTCGATCAAAGAACGAGCACAGGCCGTTTTTGTTGTGTTGATCAGGTGATGGATGTGGACCATCGAGATAAAAATCAATTAGCGCTACAAGCACGCGAGATCTTAAACGCACGATCCTTCGCGAAACCATGCGTCTCCATCTGTTCTGTGCAGCGTGTTAATGGCGGTGTCGGTGCGAAATTTATGTGACATTCCTGTTGGCATGTTGCTTCTTCTCCTTTCAACTCTCTACACCTTCTTTGCTATTCTATTTTTGAGATATTTTAATATTTCATCGATGGTGTTTATTATTGATAATTAATCAGCGTTAAAGTGTGAGCACAAATCTACAAAACCGGATACGGAAAACTTCCGAACGTATTTCTTACACACATTGACACTACACAAAACACACTACAAATATAATTTATTTATGTTAGGGAGACTGGAGGGAGTTAAACATACAGAACGAGATACAAACACAACAACGAACAAACACATCATCACGACTTGGGACCAAGGACTTATAGAAAGGTCAAATTCAACTCACGGTTCCACTTCCTGGCTGTGGAGCGAATCGTCCGATTCCGGCACCAGCCCAATGCGCCCGTAAGCACTGGTTGACGTAGGTGGTCTCAAATTTTTCGGCATTTCCGGGCCCTTCTTTTTGCCTCTGTCCGCCAACGTGTCCGTTCGTCTGCGCCTACTGCGTACCGTTTGCCAATTTCCGAATTCGAATCTCCTCGTAGTGAAATGTCAGTCTGTGGCAACAGTTTACCAGTTCACGTACTGTGGGGGCTTAAAACGTGTGATTGGGGGAAGATTTGTATGCACTTACAACCGTGGTTACTATTCCCAGAGCTAATCAGGTCGCCAGACCTCAGAACGGTTTACGTATCTAGCTCCGTATTCGCTCTAATGGAATTCTATCGAATATGTAGCCTTCAGAGCTTAATCCAACATAAACATGGGCTCACACAGAGATAGGCTCACGGAAGAGGTGTAAATCTATATCGCCCTGCTTGTTTCAATAATTCATCCAAAATGCTTCATGGACCACCGATCCAATATGGATCACTCACGTCCAAAGCTTTCTTTCTCTTATCTTTGGTGTTGAAGGCAATCGTGAATTGGTTTTTTGTGTTGATTTGCTTGTTTTGATTGGACGACTCAGTTCTAACTGGGACAACTGGGTGGACAGTCTTGTGCAGGTGCAAGCGGTGTATGACGACTATGTATTGGCTACTACTTGCCACGACTACGATGATTTTCCGTCGACCGATGCACACGACGGTGAGATGAGCGGCTGTGGGAAATTGGGCAAGTGCACTGGGTGTGGGTTTTTTTTTGTCGTTACTTTACTATTTGCAATCTAATGCAAAACGTGTGAATGATGATGATGAGGCAATAAATATACGTTTTATGCTTGCCAATTATTGGTTATGCGAGCTGTTCTTGGCATAAGAAGTGTTGGCAACTACCGGTTTCTACGCGTCCGGTATGAAAGTAGTACTAATGATGATGAGGAGGTACTGCTGTAAAAGAAAAAGTTTTAAGAACTATTTTAATGGTTTTGATTCAGGGAAGCGTTCAAATTTAATTATGTGATGAGATACTTGTTAACTATAGGTACTATTAGCAGTTCTACTGTACTAACAATTACTATAAGATGTCTTACAATCTTATTTTGTTGTAAAGCAAATAACTTTAAACTATCACCAACATCCGCTTCTATGTATAAGCTTAATCTACTTGTACCTGAGCGACTACCCCACTGTACTAAACCTCTTAAGACGTCACGCGAAGGGATGGAGTTTATCAAAAATACAAAATTATTGGCAAAATTTGAAGTTTCTCATCCAACATCACACAAAGAATAATCGCATTCCCATCGGTTCTGCTAACACCTGTTGAAAGAACTTACTTTGCAGTACATTTTCAGCCGTCATTGCTCTATTGGCGTCGTTCTGCTGTCGTTGATCATTTTGTCCACCAGTGGAACTGAACTTGTTTATATTGCCCACTGTGAAAAGGGAAGCTGAGGGACCTTTCACGAACACTAATGCACTTGAGGATATGGGACCGTGGATAATCGCGTGGAACACTTATTTGCCACACGTGATTCACTTCGATAAAGCTCGATCAATAAAAATTCAACCACTCGATCCGGGTAGCATAAACGCGTACGCTAGCTCCCGTACTGAACCAATATCACATGCAATGGAGAAACAAAATGAAACACGCTCACTTTGTTGCAGACACAGAATTGTTGGATCGCACGTTTAGGTCCACACATTAAACCACAATCACAATGGAGCGGCGATACTTATCCCGGGCCCGATAAACACGGAATCACGACGGACGATATAACTGTCGAAGGTTAGCTTTGCTTCTCGCCATGTGCTTTTACCTGTACTCCAACTGTAACATGGCGTTTTTGTGGGCTTTACCCAGCAACACTTCTGCACACTTTTATGAAATGGATTGCACAAGATTCATTTTTCTGTACACCAATTAATTAACTTAACGAACCATGATGTGGTAGACGCATAAAACCGCACGACACTTCTCTTGTGGAAAACTGATCGATCCAACCGGTGCACTGTTCGACGGAAAACTAATCACACGAAAAGAAATCACAGAAGAAGCTATTTTTCACTGATCGTTACCGATGTGTTGGTAGCGTCCCGATTTCCGAGATTGGAGTGATATTGGACACGGTCGTTGCGTGATCATCGGTTCATAACCTCTCGTCTCGACCGCTATAATCGAACGCTGCTCCTTCGTTTATGGTGTGCGTGTGTACTGATGATCTTTCTCTCGCTTGTCTTGCGGATGCTGGAAACAAAAAAAAAATAGAAGTAGAAAAAGAAATGCTCAACGATTAATAATTATCTTCAACTTACTTAGGCACAAATTAAAAAGAACAAATATTTTTTTTCCTGCGGTGGTCCAACACACATAACCCAATTCTAGTCCTTATCGTCTCCGCGAGAAATATTGCTCGGGAAGTAAAAAAACCAAATCAGGTACGAACCGACAAGCCTTTCTAGAGCGTAACACATAGAAGTAAACGAGGCACACAATTTATAGAACCCGATTTTGGCGCTTGGATGACAAGCGATAAGCCATGACGCTGGGCGGCAATTGACCCTGAAAGCATCCGGTGCTAACCGTGGACAATAAAGCAGAACAATACGAACAAAAATAAATCACGAAACTCTGATTATAATTTTCTCTTTCTCTCGTGTGAACGTGTTCTCGTACGCAAGAATTAAAATAGCAACACGACTGATCTGTATAAATTGTATCTATTTCGTGACACATAATCCAAACATAATTGTGAAAATTGTGCTAATTTGCAAGTACTAATAAACTGTTTTGCTTTAATTTGAAAGTTTAATTACCTCGGTATTTTATTGTATACATAATCTAATGCTCCGTTATACATTCAGATGGGTTTAAAATAGCACAGAGTTATCCTGACTATGTACCTAGTATTTCAACAAATTCTGTGCTCAAACTGACCAAACTAACGAACCAACCTATTCATAGCAATCAGCTCGCATTATTCGTGATCGTAAACCGAGAATAGCAACCACACAAGAACGCAATCCACATCAAAACGTGTCATAAATCTGCAAAATATTATACCCACTACGGACGTAAGGGCACGGTAGCAAGGAAGTATTCGTGAGTGTTAGTAATAGAATAAACCTATGACACTGGGTCACGATCCTCGCTACGGTAGAAGACTGGCCAATATTCGCTCCGTCTGGACTAAATCCAACCAAGAGGAGATTCAAAAGTAGAGTAAAATTAGCCAGTCTCCACATCTGGTGTTCTCAAACATTGGTGATCTCGTTTGACGCTTGGTGTTTCTCCGACAACTGCTCATCAAAATAGATCACACCGATGACAAGACTAGAGAGTACAGCGTGTAACAAACAGTCTGATAAGTTTATCTAACATTAGTACACTATGCTTGTGATGACGCACTACGGTGGTAGTATTCTCCATTACAGCAAGCCAATAGTGACCAGATGGTTAACATTTCGAGTTGAACTCTCCACAATTCCGGTACACAGAACGAACCTCCTCCAGCTCAAGCCTCCACAGTGAGACCTTGTAGAGGGAGGTGGTAAATATTGCTCCGAATTGTTTATAACATTCATACCGCCGAAGGTGTTTGCGGTAAATTTATTCGCTTAATTCGAGTAATCCATTCCACACCACCAACCGGATCATAAGTACACGAACTTTCTCATCCATCGATCGAGCTATATTTGGATCGATCGATTCCAACCCCTGCTGGCACAATCTTTCGTGCATTAGCGCAGCTCCTGCTAATGACTCGATTTTCCTTACCATCATTACAAATTCAACCAATGAATAAACATCATTTGCAATCCTAATTAGATAATTTAAAAAGAAATCAAGTCACGTTTGGAGAAAGAGCAGGAGAAACGGTGATCGAAGAGTGACTTCTCAGTAAAATCTCGATATAGAAAAGTTGGCAACAAGCTTTCCTAATCCATCAAATCCATATCACCCCACAAAGAACCATTTTACACGCCAGCTTACGTCAATAAACATAAGAATGACAAAGGATAATCAAGGACCTCGAACTTCGGCCATGAAGGATAAACTTTCACAACCGAATCCGAACAAACTTTTGTCCCTTCAATTCTCGTATGTGTGAGCTGGTCTTGCTCGTAGAAAATTCTCATCTTCCAATTACGTCCCAGCAACTATGTCAATTCTTCATCCGAACGGCAAGCAGTTATGAGCATGGTACCAAAGTTCTTGAACCTTCTCAACCAAGATGTAGCAACATGACCGACTCTATAAATAGCACGGTGAATTGATATGATACTCCGCCACCGTGCAGACAATCAGGTGCACATAATGCACAGTTCTTTGCTTGTTTTCACTCAACGAAGATTCGCTACCTTGCACCAAAGCACCTACCGGTAACGTGGCACCGAAGCACTGTTCCCGCTCATCGTATTGTCCGCCGAGTGTGGGATGCTATTGTGCGAATCATTCCGACCCTTGCAAAGAGTAAGCATAAGTTGAGCGATTTTTCCGAACAAAACATGCTTCGTACCTCGCACACCTAGCCTGGTTCCATTTCCTCGGTACGATTTCCATTCCAGGTGACTGTTCCGGTGTATGTGCAAGTGGCACAGATTTCGTCCTGACATCAATCCTGTCAGCTGGGATACAGCTGGACCATGCAAACATGCATTCCAAGCGCGGGGAGAGTTGATGATGCGCACAAGTAGCAGGATTTCTTCCTTTTCAGAATGATTTCTGAAAA
The DNA here is from genome assembly GCF_943734725.1 of Anopheles marshallii. Taxonomy (NCBI): domain Eukaryota; kingdom Metazoa; phylum Arthropoda; class Insecta; order Diptera; family Culicidae; genus Anopheles; species Anopheles marshallii. The sequence continues at coordinate 2,075,643 of NC_071327.1, read as the reverse complement.
GGATTTCTGTCCGCCCTTGAAGCGGAACCATATGGACGACCATGTACCATGCTGGGCCGCGGCGTTCCCTTCGCTCAAGGTTTATTCGTGCCGGTGTCAAACCAGAATATCACTCATAGCGAAGGCTCTGAGCATCGACATCCGGTGGGAAATTGAATGCATCAAAGCAGCAAGCGTGTAGGAGAAGTAAACGACAGAGATTTGAAGGTACGATGCCTAAGGACATACCGAGAGTAGGGTAGGATGATGAGCAGTGCAGAGTAGATGCATCTTTTATTTATGAGCTACATTTGCCCGACACATTTTCTATGTGTATGTGAGAGTTTATTGATACAACTTGCTACTCGCCACCATCGAACTTGAGGTTATGTTTCTGTCATGGTCAATATTTTTTCTGTTATAAAAACATGAACTCCTGCATGCGACCGATGCTCATCTTTCTCCTATCAATCAATGTGATGCATCCGCCTAAAAATAGATCTACACGGTCGTTTGTTATCATTCCATCTTTAAATTGTGTGCGACGTCCCGACGCTGATTTTATTCGCAATTACTTTAAGTCGGCTGTATCTCCCGCGCTATCGAAGTGGGTTTACAGTAAGTAAAACCATTAGCGAAGAAGGTCGCATTTCACACGGGCGATTTGTTTGCGCAAACGGCACTGTACCAGGGGTTTTTTTTACTGAATTATTCATTGAACAATCAACGATGAGAAGACGAGGAGTATCGTGTGACTTTGTGGCTGTTTGTGTTTTTCTTTTCCGATGGAACTTCCATTTCGAAAGCGTGTTTCCATGGAAAGGACCTCATGTACTTTCAAAGTATAACTTTAGATGAGTCTTGGTGAATGAATTTATTCATCTGCAATGTTTCAGTATCGCAGTTTCAATTTGATACTTCTTCCTTATCTGAATTGGATCCAGGAACAGCACGTTGGTGATAATATTTTCCTGCAATTAGGTACTAAATATCAAATGGAACCGTAGCTTTTAGGCTCACCGAAAACGGCGGTGAAAGTTTTCACTGGCACTCTTCCATCCATACATAGCATTTTCGTTTTTTCAAACGCTCTTAACTTCCTGTCGGAAGGTTTGCACTGCCCACGGGAAGGTTTATTTATTTGGGAAAAGAAAAACACACAGTTTTTCGTTTACCCACGAGCTGCTTTCGCTAGAGTTGTGTTGTGCCCAGCGAACTTTCACATGCAGTTGATTTTGTTTCCATTACAGTTCTGTTTATCGAAATGTTGAGTAATATTTTGTAAAAATGGTATAAACCTTATAACATTTCATTATTTATTCATAGTACCTTTAAAACGTAGCCCCCCTTGCAACATAATCTCTATCGATGCTGGAACTCTATCCAGAACATCCTTAAGCTACGAACGCATTATTGATTCCGTTTGGCAAACATTCGTTCCGAACTTGTTCAGCAACTTCCACCGTGGCCTTTATAATCTACATCAACCTCGTTATGCCAGTTGTATCGTTGCGAGCCCTAGTCTACCGATGTGTTTAGTCCTTCGATTCAAGTTCGAACCCGAGCCTGGTGTTTTATCGACAGCAACGACGTATGAACAGGGGCGTCAACACAAGCCCAGTACCGGTTCCTGTGAACGTCTAGCGCAACTTATTTATAGCACCCATTTGCACTTGAAAAACTCTTCATTCCTTCCCCGGGTTTTGCCACTGCACCGTACGCCAAAGGTAAAATTTTGCCCACTGATTATGGTAAGAACAATAGGAGGATTCAAATCACCACCATCGCCGCACTATCGGCGCGGCAACGACTTTACCCGACCGGGTCTGGGAGGGTGCCTGATAACGTCAACATGCGGACCCTGTCAAAACGTCGAACGTCAATGGCTTTAACCCCTTCTTGCTGGGGCCGTTTACCGGCTACCTCTTGTCCTTTTACTGCTGGGTAGTACGTTTTCACGGCCATTTCCACACCATATCGAAGAGAATCAGACGCGAAACATGGGGAAATACCTGGTGTCCTGCTTTCTAGCGTTGGACGAACCGAACGTACCGTGCTTCATTGTACCACGAGGAATGAAACCTTACATCTGGACGCGTGGTATATATAAGTGTACCTTTTTCATTTGATGTAAATGTGTCAGGGAGTGAAATAAAGTTGTGTTCGAGTGTCTTGAGGTTTATAGACCATGCGTAAAGGGCATTACAGCAATGGTTACATTTTATCCATTAGTATAATTATGAAATAATGTTTATTTCAAACCTGGAACCCATGAAGTCTGGAATTTTCTCACATAATGGTATGATACTCATATCCGCTTCTATCGAGTCACATCGCCCTGTTCTGGTAATTGTTTTCCCAGACCACGGTCCCGATGCTAGTAAAGTGGCTCTGCATGTATGCTATGCCCTACCAACTCATTTCCCGTTTTCCATATTAATCGTTATCTAAGAGCATCCCTGTTTTCTCTGTTTATTCTTTGATAACGTGGCCCAGCCTAAAAATAGTTCCCTTCCAACGGTTCCACGAACCGGTCGTCCGACTAGGCCGGACCTTAGGTGGTGTGTATCGAATTACTTACCCGTACAAGCGTTTGGTAAATATTTAACTGCATACGTTCAATGCACTCCAGCTACTCGAACTTCCGCCAGCGAGTGCTTCTCCCGGGGAGTACTGGGAACACGTGTACAGTTTCACACACACCGTGAAGTACTCTGACTCACGCGTACACAGAGGGAATTAGATAGAACTGCGTAGATGCTCCCCTGTTCCAAGTGGAGTGGAATAGGAAAATTGTAGTCTCCCGTTTGGGTTTCCAGCGCACTAGCAGCAACTTTCTGGAGGATTAAGGGATGGATAGGTATTTGTTCCCGGGGTCTGTGCCGTCAACAATCTATCTCAGATGTTACAACATCCTTCTCCTTCGTCGTCCTCGCCGGCACCGACGCTAGCGCCGGGCACAGTCGGTTGCTGGGAGCAAATGTTCTGAACCATTGTAGGACTACTTCGACCAATTTCCGTCCCCGGTATTGTAGGAAGTTTTTCTTAATACTTTTATTCACAATGTGGTCGTCGTATTTCACTTTTTGATGTTGTTCATTTGTCAACCAAATCACCATCAATCAAACATCAAACGGGTAAACTCCCAACATCCCACAGGAGCGGCTCCGAAACATTTGCCCAAACACACGAGCATACACTCAGGCGCTGGACACACTGGTGGAGGTAAAATTACACAAATTTGTCTCTCGTTAGCGTACCGTAGAGCTTCGCAACAGAAGGTTCACCGACCAACTTCATGCCGTAGGAAGTTTCCGATTTTTCATGTTTTCCAGCCTCCAAAACCAGTATCGTATCTCCACCGAAAAAAGGAAAACGGTGATTCACTGCCTACTTGATTGTAATGGGGTCGCATACACAATTCAGCACTAATCAAATCACGCCTACGGCTCGGGAAACCTTAGCAGGAACGCGTAGCGAAACGACCACGACGGAAACTCCGCAAAATTGACACTTTTACACACCACACGGGACACATCAACAAAGAACACTGCTTTCGGGTTTCCGTGCTTAATACGCTGGGACTCGGAGCTTTATACGCTGAAGCAATCAGCAAACTTTTACTACAGTGCACTTAGCGCGTGTGCTCTTTCGGCAAGTATCTGTGTCCACTAGGGCGTCCGATTGGTGGGAGACGGTGTCGGTATTTTCTCGTCCCCCGGGTTCGACTGGTCGTCCAAGATGCAGATGATGGTGAAGAATGGTTCACAAATCACCAACTCGGGTATCCCGGAGCACACACCGTGGAACCAACGCCGATCTGGACCAAGAGAACGTACCGAACTGAACAGAGCGTACCGAGCACACGAAGGTGTTTCTGGAAAGAAAAAATCCGTCCTGCCACGAATCCATCGACGAAGCACACCCATATACAGTCAGCGGGTGGAAAATGGAACGTAAAGCAATACCAAGCCACCGACAAGGGAGAAAATTCTCGACCGCTCTCAATGGGTTTTCCAGTTTCTCTCGCTCTCTGTAGCTTAATTTTCCTCAAAACAATGGGTTGGGAGCACTTGTTGACGAATCCAACCACAAATGGCTCGCCAGGATCTGTCGCTAACCGTTGCTACAAGCCCAGGGCGAAGAAACGCTTCTGTATCTCCCATTAGGAAAATTACTACGGGCAAAAACAAAAAATGTAAAACAAAAAACAAACCACTCTCGCACATCGCCATCGCCATAACACGCGGTTTTTCCGAGAACTTCATGTGGTGGGGGGAAACTCTGAGAATCGTACTTTATACTCTCGCTCTCTCTCTCTCTCACACAATTCGAGTACATGATGAAAACCTCAGAACCAAAACCACCCCGAACTTTAGAATGTATTAGTGAGTGACTGGAAAAATGGGGAGACACCAAACAACTCCAACTTGGTGTTTTGATAGAAGATAGAAAGGAAAATTGAGACGGGTGTGTTTTAATTACAGTATGCCATAAGAAAAGCAGGTTAGTTTTTACGCAAGAGGGCGCTGTGCAAGTCCGAATAACAAACTTTTTCTAACCGTTCATTAATTGTGAGTTACGTTCAGTGCCCGGTGCCAAAAAATACTAAAACCCAGATCAATCACACTCCTTCTGTATATGTATCTGTTCCTTTGAACTCATCACACATAAACAGTAGCACGCTAATAATACCGTTCGTGTGAGAAAAAGTGCACCTTGCTTGATACTTCTTCATACGAAAGCATTAAGTATTAAAAACGAGTCAATATTATTACAACCAAACCATCCATTGACAGGCCGGTACCAATGATTCCATCAGCACCGACTTTCCAGAACGCTTTCGTTTGCCAACGGAAGCATAACCATGGCTCCAATTTTTGCACCCATTTTGCCAACGTAAACACACAAGGCAATTGACCTCCCCGCATCCGAATCCACTCATCATCACTGGGAAAATTCACCGACGAATCTCACCCCATTGACGTCACAATGTTTCGCTTTGTAAAGTACCTGATGCGAGGAGAAAATTAACATACTTTTGGCAGCAAGCATGTTCATCATTTTCCACAACACCCAAAAGTGAAAGCAAACACACACACACACACACATACGCGGAGAACGTTTTATATTCTAAACAAAACGATCAAATTTAACTGTTTTTGCGTACACGTGGCAATAATAATGTAACGCAGATTTTTGAACGCCGTCTAAAAATATCTCTCTGAACTAACGTGTCTTTCGTCTTTATTTGCGCCTAAAACTGTGTTCTCACATTTCTTATCAAGGATCAACAAAAAAAAAACGAATGCTTTTTTCCTCTAAACAACAATCTTTTGTTCTGTATCTCAGTTTCAAAATGGTTTTAGATTTAGATCCGCTTTTTCAGAACATGGAAATCTACGCCTGTTTTCTCGCTATTAAAATGCACAACAACAAACGGACGATTTGTAACGTGCTGATGTAAGCCATGCTTTTGGAAAGCATGGATTTGGCTGGGTTTCTTTCAGAAAGGTATTTAAAGACACAACAGTTAGACAACAACTGGACAACAAAGTAGCTTACGATCGAGTTCTTATAATCTACGAAGTATCTAGATCCGTTTCGGACCTAGTGCCAGGCGAAGACAACGTGAGCCATTATCAGGTACCCGGTAGTGACCAGCACGCTGACCAACATGATCGGGAATCCAAGTCTAAAACGAGCAAATGGTGAACATTATTAACAGTTTCAATCTAAAAAGCACTATGTGTATGCATACTTGAAGTAATCCATAAAGCTGAATCGATAGCCATGCTGTTCCGCGATACCTGCGCATATAACGTTTGCAGACGCACCGACCAATGTGCCATTACCGCCGAGACACGGTCCGAATGCCAACGCCCAAACCATCGGCTGTAGCGGTAACCCTAGGTACGCCTTCTCGGATAACGCGACCACTATCTTCACCATCATGGCAGTCACCGGTATACTATCGACGAACGCGGACGTTAGGGCCGAAATCCACAGTATTATAATGATCGCCACAGCAAGCCGAAGATCTTCTGACACGGAAAGAATGATCGTTTCCGTCGCATGTCCTATCCAATCGATCAAACCCATCCGCTCCACCGCTTCCATCAGCGTAAACATGGCGGCAAAGAAGAGTAACGTTGGCCACTCTACCCTCGACAGAACTGCATCCATATCGTTCTTGTCCGAGATGATCAGCAGAAGTACCACGCCGAGCAATGCGGCCCAACCAGAGGACAGGCGACGCAGTTCCGGAATTGACTCGAGGAAAAACAGCGACACTATAAACACGCACACTATACCGGACTTGATCAACAGCGGACGGTTCTTGATCGGATGCTCCCGCTGTAGCTCCTCCAGTGTGGACCGGTAGATATCCTCCGGTACTGTGCCTTTCGTCATCTTTTTCTTGTACTGGTGGCGCAACAGTTTTACCTTCTTCATGAGCGTTTCGCGCACTATGTTGGCATCCTTGGAGTACGGTGGGATCTTACCGGCAGCACGCTCCCACACCTTAATATTGCGCCGCAACTCTTTAAGTTCTTTCGGTTCGTGCATACGCAGGTGGTTGATGTTCTTGTAGATGATGCGCAGATGGATGTTGGTGGTGATGACTACGATAATTACTCCGACCAGCATGTGCGCGGTGAACGTGAGGAAGGTAACGCCCTGAGGAGAATTATAAATGTCACATCCATCATAACTCAAATCGTCTGTAACATCTATCAGCGTCTTACGTGTTTCAGTATGTACTGATTCGATGTAATGATGATGTTTGGTGGATCACCAACAGGTGTAGTCGTGCCGCCGATGTTGGCATGCACAGTGATTGCCATCAGAATAGGTACCGGATTCATGTCCATTACTTCACATAGTCTATCAAGAGAAGATATTACTGATTAGATATATGAGATAGTCTTATTTAACTCTACTCAACTTACCGTATTGTAATGGGAGCCATTAAAAGCACGGTTGTGACATTGTCCAAAAACGAAGATATCAACACCGTACATAAACAGAGGCAGTGTATAAGACTCCATATCTTGCCGTTCGTTATCTGCAAAAAAGGCAAAAGATCAGTAGTGCAAAAGATGCATCAGTATTCTATGGCCTCAGATACTCATGGCCCAAAAGGACGCATATACCTTATAGATGTACACGGACAGAAAGTCGAATATTCCAGTCTCGGCCAGAATCGCCACCAAGATCATCATCGAGAACAGTAGCAAAATCGTCTCGACATCAATCCACCCAATAATATCCTCCATCGTGGGACGATCATTCAGCGCAGCCAGGATCGATATAGCTAATGTGGAGGCAATCACAGCCGCAAACGTACGATGCACAATCTCCCAGATGATCAACACGTACAGGAAGATAAGCACGAACGCGGCATAGATGACACCGACGTCGCGGTTCACAGGTGACTGATCATACCGGATCGCAACCGGCATACTCGCTGGGATGTTACTGCGAATCATTAATCGGACCAGGCCACCGTTGGGTTGGTGAAGTTGTTCGTAGTTAGTGTCGATGATGTCGAACAGACGTTGCTCCTTAATGATCGGTGCACTATCGAAAAGGTACGGATGCACGATCGGGATGTACCAGGAGTCGCTGATGTTCTGCGAAAACAACGAAATAATTCCAAGGCATATAGGGTAGTCTGAAAACATTGAGCTTACCTTTGCCGAGCTGGTTGAGTACATTTCTGTAGAGTTCATTTCCAGCGTAGAGGATAGCATCTGCAGATATGCTTCCAGGTAGTGCTCAGTAATGTTGCTGTACGGTTCGCTCAGGAACGTACCCTCGAGCGTCACCTTGATTCTGGTGCTCTGGGGCAGATGGGGTAAGATGTATGCCTTCGTTTTACCGGGTGAAATCGATAGATGCTTCGGTTCGACTAGCTTCTCGTCCTTCACCACCATGAACGACATAATCAGCAGCCAAGTGATGAATAGGCAGATAATTTTCGAATACTTCCGGAAGGGATGGTCCTCGTCCAAATTGTTCTGCCCGGTATCGTTGATATCGTCGTGCTTCGGTGGGGTGATGTTACCGATGTAATGCCCAGCCAAATGATGGACGTGTGGTTTCGGTATTTCTCTATTATTATGGGGGGAAAAGATTGTTTTCGGACGAATCGTAAAGTGTATCATCATCGTGTGTACAAAAGGTACTGATTTTTATAATCAAATGATTACGCTCTTGGACTGATGCTTACTTCTTTTCCTTTACGTGGCCTATTTCCTTGTTTTGACCCTCCTCATTGGTGACGTTGATGGTGATGAACTCATTCTCGTACTCCTCGTCTTCCTCTTCCTCCTCCTCATCGTCGTCCTCCTCGGCACCGTCCTCCTCTAGTCCTTGAATTTCCGGAAACGAATCCTCATGACAGTCGCCTACCCAAACAAATGAAGCAAACAGATTTATTTACCAATCACGGTCCACCAAATCTGCTCCAAATGTCACTGCTCTACTGGGGACACATTTATCGCTTACTAAAAGCGCTTTAAAAATTAACCACAAATATCTCTACAGTTCAGCTTCCCCCCACGATATCCACTTTCAGCAGTAATCATATCGCGAACGCACCGTATCGAATGTCACCGTACAATCGGTTTAAGCAGATCGGCTCTACAATACGGCGCACTACACTACGATCAATCAACCTGCCCTCAGTTGGAAAGTTCAACGCAACTTATCGTCTCTAATCATCGGCACGGCTTTCTAAGCACTCTGGCCTTATCTATCCCATTGTAAGGTTGGTTAAATGTCAGCCGTGGCGGTTTAAGAATTCGCGGAACACACTATTACGGTTAACAGATTGGTCGGAGTACTTTCGCTTTCGTCAAGATCATCTCCATGACTCGGTAGAATTATGCTGTCCGACCACAATTGGTGCCGATTAAGAAGGCTGTAATCGGATTTATGTGAATAAACTATTCCGGACAATGGCAGTGGCTGTCGACTTGGTAGATGGTGGAAGAGCGAAATGTGTGACTTAACAAATGCAAAGTTGCATGTGACATTATTTTAAGTTACTGCTCGCATTGTTATGAAATGATTGAAACAGTGCGAATATATTTAACATAGGGATAAGTTAAGTCGTTTAGTAGTTTTCTTCAATGGAAACTTTCTTTAAGGAAGGAAATTTAAATAAATTAGAATAAACCCTGGTGCGCTCTTTAAGCTGTGTGACATAAGTAGTTGCAAATCTACAACCCATCAATGGAGCAAAATGTGATTACGGGCCATCCGTCATCAACTCGACTGAAGTGAGCACCACAAGTGACGCTTGTCCTACATTTCTATTTCGATTACACTTTCCTACACGCACACACACAAAAACCCGATGCCAAGATGCATCGTTTTCGTTCATGCACGAAACGCCAGCATCCGGTTCTGTTTTCAAAGCAAACGACCTGTATTTTGCGAAATCCAGCGCGACAAGAGGCACTTACCACTAACTAGCTGCACTTCGTCTATCGTGCGCGTCGATGGTAGGGATCTATTGAAATTGAAACTAGTCACTGGCTGAAAGGACGGGGGCCTGTTGCAGAAGCTAATGCAGTAGATGCTACATGTGTTGCTGATGTTTCAAAATGTGTAACATTGGTGCAACCCGGAGCACAACAAACACAGAAGAAGCGAAAGAAAGTTTCCATGTAAAGGGAAAAAGACAAATCCTGGGAACGATTACTGCACAAAGTCATCAAAACCATTAGCTTCATAGTGCAGTCGCACAACAATTGAAGTGCGGTACATCAAGCCGCAAGTGGTCTCGTTCGTTCTGTCTACATAACACTGCGTCAATAATAGTCCTTCATAGCTTCGATAATAGCTTCTGACCCTGCCTTTCGCAGACTTCAAGCACTACCTTGAAGCCTTTCAATGTTCCAACCGTGCCATCTGTTGCCGTACTTACCGTGCAGTCGGGCATGCTCCAGTTCAACCTGCTGAAAGGACACCATGCTCGGATCGTGGCGAATCTTCGGTGGTAACGTGCGCCATAGCTCCAGCGATGCTTCCGTCACCTCGCTAATGGGAACAACGGAAATAGTACGCTTACGGTTCTTCTTCTTTTTCTTCTTGCGCTGCGGAGTTCCGGATCCATTGGAGGGATCGTGCCCGGACGTGCTAGCGGCACCATCGATAGTCGCCGGTAACGGTGTGGCCGGTGACGAGACGGCCGATGACGAATCGGTCGACGAGATGTTACGACGCCGTTTGAAGACGTTCAGATTGTTTAGATAGTCCATGCTTTCGGGAACCGGGCGAGGGATTTATACACTCATCACGAACAGTATAACACAAAACGAACTTGGTGGATGGCAAGATATTTAATAAAAGCTCATACTTTGATTGATTGATTGTAAAGGCATAAAAAGGCACTCTTTTTCCACGAATGGTTCTCACAAGAATAGGATGTTTTCGTAGAGAAACACTCCGAAAACAATACTAACGCCTACAGACAGAAAGGACCAAATGTCTTAATCTCGCTGTTAGTAGGCTGGCCTCCCTAAATCAAACAGCCCTGAGCCTGAGCCTTTTTCTACGACACGCTTTACTCGGTAAACAATTCGTTCGGAATATTGACGACGCCAGCGACGTCGTCCTTATGCAGACAAGGTAGGTTGACGTTGGTGAAAATTGGCCAACGAGGTGCCAGTCGTATACGGTACGACGTTTACTTGTTTGTTCTTCGCTGCTTTAAGTATAATTCGGAGTTTGTTTTTCCGGATGTTCCCGGAGTGACGGTAATATTATTGCGAATTTGTATTGGGCCCAAACAAGGTCGGTAAGGGTTGAGGTTGTCAGCAATCCTGCCTTTACTGTTTGTTTCCATTTTAATCAATTTCCGTCCTTCAAATATTATTCTTTACAGCTTGAAGGATATTGTGTTTGATTTGCTTCTATTCTCAGCTAAAGGAAAGGGTAAAATAATCTTTCTTGCTTAGCAAATTCCTCAAAACAATAATACGAATACTCCCTTTTTCTCGACGCTTGTACTCCCTGGGCTGGGCGTCATATGTCTCCAGTACCTGCTTCAACTTTGGAATCTTTCGCAACGTTTACCATTATACAGCGATTCATCCGAGTTAACTGCCCCAACGGCATGTACGTACGGGCCGTAATGTCTTCATTTTTATGATGCACATAAAGCGGTTGTCAAGAGCGAGCGTTTTTGTTGAAATAAAAAAAAACCTCCAACACCTCCAGAGGGTGGCAAACGAAGGGTTCGTGGCTGTACGTGGGAGGGTAACTTTCGATGCAATGTGCCGATTAAATGGCAAATTATCGTTTAACTAAAGGAAGAAAGAAGTACAGAGCGGGACACGTAATTTGCACGATTGTCAAAAGTCTCATTGTATTGTTTTCAATTGTCTGTACTGCACGCGTACTACGAAGATAATTGCGAAACGGTTTAACAAACTCGCCGTGTTATTGGCTGTGTGGGTTCTGCTATTTTGTATATTGCATTTGCAAATTTGCTGCGAGAAGAGGCAATAAAAATGAAATAAATTGCTGACAGATCAGAGCTAACGGAGCGTGTTTGTGAGTAGTTTACTTCCAAGCCGGTTTCAACTCGATCGAGCTGTCTACAGACTATTTACTAACGGCTAAATATGGCCAGCACAGCTGCTGGGAAATATCTCCATAAAGCTGGTGGACAATCAATTTCGACCAAAGCGGTCACTGGGGAGGTCTCTTTTGATTTTCTACCAGATCGCCACATGCTTTCGATCTGATACGCACAACAGTGCACAGTGCCGAGTATTCGTGTGCGATCTTCATCCACCACCACGATCATGCAGAACACGCATCTCTCTTCACACGTCACGTAACACTCTTCCTGGCCTGCCTTGATCAACACCGAGCTGTCCAAATAAACGACCATAACCTAGAAAACCCGCTCTTCACCCTTTGCAAAGGACGCACCACACATTCACTCGGTTGGATGACCTTCTTTTTGGGGAGTCTTTTCGGGGTGTGAGAAAAAAACCACCCTCACACCTCACACGTCCGATGATTGCAATGATAAAATGGGAAGAACGTACTTGGAAACAAAATATCTCGTAAAATCGGCATATTTGTTTAAAGGTGTGCAAAACGATCTCAAACAGTAGTAGCAGCAGTATTAGTGTTGGTATTGATGGTTATAGATACTAATCAGTTCAGAGGAATGAAAAAAAAAAAAACGCTCACAGCCACACATACACGCCTTCCACAAAGCAATAATGGACCGTTTTCACCGATGCTATTAATAACAAAAATTTGACTTTGAAAAAAGAAGTACAAAAAAAATGTTTGCACAAACGTCACAGAGAAAAAATGGTCTTCTGGCCGGGTTGCGAAGTAAGTGTTGCTGTATAAAAATCAGTACAACAATTGGCGGAAATAAATAACAAAATTGGCACACACAACACCCCTCCTTTTTGCTTAGCAAAAATAGTTAACAATTCACTTAGTTTGTTCCATTTATTGCACTACCATTAACACAACAAAGCAACACGCTAGTTTTACAGAAGTTTTCATTACTTTGTTTGCACCAATTATTTGCACTTTTCGCTCACCAACACGATACCGAAACGCACAACAGGTTTGTTTTCCCGATTTGAATGCGAAGGAAAATGGAAAACCCAGTCCCCGAATAACTTTGCACAGATCGCAACCGGAGCTTCCTTCGTACGGGAAGGAAAACCGCGTGCGCCTTTCCAAGCGCTTCAATCCGAACTAAACCAAAACGTGTGTCTCGCGGCTTTTGGGAGTCTGCCGAACGAGTGTATGTGTGCGCGCGCGCGTGCGCATGTGTGTGTGTGTGCAGAGTAGTACCAACACGTACAGCTTCCTCACATACGCATGGCGATAAACGCGCGCGCACTTAGTGTGTAACTTCTAGGGTGCGAATAAGTGAATGCTCGATGGATGGCCAGATAGAAGAGGCCAGTGGTCCTTGAAGGATGCAGCGTGCTACTCTTCGCACTACGCACTACTACTTACCACACTACCTGGACGAGGTATATCGCCAGTGCATTTCTCTGACGTTGTGATGCGGTCAATTAGTGGATAAATGCACGCAAGAAGTACAGCGTAGGGAAAATAAAGGCGAGTTGGGTTGAGAGAAGAAAATGGGCGACAATTTTGATCGCAAATGTGTATGACCGGAACGCAAATATTATTAAACAAAACGTAGGTCCATGTTTAGGGGTGGTTCTACTACTAACTACTTAATGTTTGTGCGTAAGAGAAAGTTTAGGCAATTCATGATTTTATCAACTTTTCCTAATATACAGTAATATAATGAAAATGTTTCTAACTCACCTTAAACTCAAGGCAATTTTTAATACTACAGAAAGTAAAATTAAAAGAGCAAATAGCCATGCTAGTATTCCTTCAACAGTTCTTATTATTGTTAAAATAATAATGAAAGTTAATAGTAAACGGGTAATATATGTGTATTTAGGGAAACAAGGTAGAGTAATTGATGGAAAGAAATAACTGTTTCTTTTTGTACTGCTCCCTTACTGAGAGATGAGATTCTATGAACAATTTGGGCCTATTTTTGGGAAATTTTTTACACTTTTTGTATTTGACAAAAATCACTAAAATTCTCAAACATTCCTTATCAATCATTATACTAACCACAGTTCAAATGTTCCCAAAACTTTCCTTCATTTCATTCATTCATGTTTGGACCAAATTCCTCAACAATTATTTCAACTTGGACAAGGGACACGGTAGCTTTGACGAAGGTATGCATGGATTTACGGTAAATTAGTGGTTTGTAAATTGAGAAATCCAATTTGATCGCAAAGTCTTCGGAGTGGTCTTCGTTAATGCCAACGTTGGGGATACATTTCATTTCCGCATCTACCCCAGAATGTTGCTTACAGTGTTTTAGGGTTTTCCGAGCCGGTTTATCAGTAGACAGTGAACACAACTTTGCGTACACGAATCCCATAGGTGAGCATGGATAATCCGGTACGGTGTGTACCCACCGTATCATCATTTCAATTGTCGGTAATATATGAAAGCAACCTTAATTCCTGCAGGGCACTGCGTCTCCACTATCACTCACCAACAATTTCCACGTTGGGTACAATCGTTTTTTCGCTTTGCCATTATTGATTTTTGGCTTATCAGCTCAAGCGATGTGATTTGATGCGTGCTTCTGCAAACAATCGTACAAGCGACGATGCAGCAACTCTGGGTAATATGCTTTGGTTAATAAGTAGACACATTTTCCGGCGCTTTCGTCCAACTGTTGCGTCAGTGTCTCGTTAAGCCCGTTAATTTATCTCAATTCGAGCAAACACTTTGCATTTGCTGACTGTCGCGCGAACTAAACGCCACTGGAAAGCCGGCAGGCATGGAGACGATGGTGATGATGATGATGCATGGCGCATGTTAATGAATTGTTGCCACACGGATCCCTCGTTAAGGGACGCCATTCATCAGATGCTCCCACAGTGATGGATTGTCCGACTGCCCTTCATTGCATGTGTTGTTTGGTTTTATTTTTAGCTCATTCACTCCAGAGGATAATAGAAGCTGGAGCAAATAATTAAGTTTATTCTAATTTCTAAAAACGAAAAGATTTAAAGGTCCAGAACAATGCAAGCTTTATCCTAAGATTCTTAGTTGTCCTTAAATAGTACAGATATAAAACTTTGCTCGTTATAAATATATTATAAGAACAGGTAGCACATGATGGTCCTTCGGAGCGTCTCAAACACTTCCCACACCTATCAAAACCCATTACGACACATTCAATCAACGTTGATCGGTGAAAAAGCTCGTTACTTTGTTCTAGTTGCATTAGCATTTTCATCAGACTGATTGCAATCTTCAAACACATTTCGCACTCGGCCAGTCCTCTCCAACAAACCCATCCCAGCTGGCAGCCAATAAATAACACTAGCACCATTCCAGACATTGAAATGAGACACTCTTTTGTACAGCAGTGTTTCTATCTACGGAAAGCAAACTTCAATCGACCGCATAATGTTCTACTCCACGGGTCATCGCGATATCACACAAACACACCTGTCGCACTATCGCGGAAAAATCTTTCCACCCTTCGCATAACATATTGTTTCACACCGAAGGTGATTTCGGGTCCACCATCAACTCTAACATTCGAACGGCACGAAAAGTTCAAGTACAACCACACACCTCGTCCACCAGCTCGGGTATAATTCGATGCCATCTCGCCACCTTCCAACCGATGTTGCACGACGATCGATGCTGCCACAATTTGTCATTCGGTCGAAATGTGCCGGCGGGAAGATTCACGGCCACGCCAACCTGTTCGCTTGAAAACGGTTCCCCCACTTACCTGGGCTGTGGAAAATCGACCGCCGTCTTTGATTTGTGTCGTCGGAAACTTTTCCGTGCGGTTTTTAGCCGCATCTTGATCGGTGACACGCTGGCCGCTATTTTGAAGCCGGTTGCACGGTACGGGTAGACCCGAGAGAGTGTAGATATGTTTCGTGGGCAGAAAGTTTATCCTGAGTAGACACCTTACCTGAGATGCACGGGCGGGGAACGGTGGACTTTGATTAAATGATCAGTTAATCATTTTTGTTGCTGCCACTGCGGAAGAAGAATAAATAAGTATGAAGATGTTTAAATGGCAAATTATGGGTTTTTAGTTATAATTTATGAATATACTGGTTCTAATCCCTTTGGAAGGACCAAGACCATGTAAGAACGTTTCTTTACATGCCACACGTGCCAAATGATGGAAAACTTATGGCTATAACAGCCTTGTAGTACGGATTGCATAAATTAAGGCGTTTATTACTGTGGACTTAGAATTCAAGTCCAATTTATTTTGCGATAGTGTGTTGTTCATGTATGTTATGCATATGTTTTTATTTTTCAAAATTACAATTATACTCGGGCGTCATAAATACATAACACACGCCTCGTCACATACGCATACATTTCGTGACTAAACTTCACCAAACAATACACGTGTCTGACAAGTGACTTCTAAAACTCTGTAGACAACAGTTCATTGATTATTGATAGTTTTCTCATCGACAACATTATCGCCCCCGATACCACTCCACCCAATAAACCTCATGACTACACTTCCAACTCATTTGCCGATCCATCAAACACAAGCACAATCGAGTGGACAGTAATGGCACCGGCGGATGGACCGTGGTAAAGTTCCTTCATTGATGAGGATATAAATACTCGACCATGGAAACATGTTGTGTCCCAGCAACACTGGAGAGTAATTATCACTCATTCATTCAGTGCGAATTCGATTTTCTTCTTATTATTTACTCCCCTTGGTGTGCCTGTTTGTCAGGACATAATGTACGACAACATGGTCCTGGCGGGTGGTCATAGTCTGTACGAAGTCATCCATGTCCAACCCACCGGTACGTGTGTTGGGAGCATAAAAATAGATCGCAAAAAGGTTTCGTTTCGCTTATTTTGCGATTTCTATCGTCAGCTTCAATATGTTCGCTACATTAACTCGCTTTGGCCAAAGATTTGCGTGGCTTGACCTATATGAAGCCAATTTCCCATACCCCGTTTTGGGAGCACTAGACTTAACCGTTGACTTGGATGCAAACAAGGCTACGACGGACTTGATCCAAGAAACTTTACAAAATGAAGCTTAGACCGTGCACTGCCACTTACATGAACACAAACGCGCACTCATACAAACCTACTGACACCTTTTTTACGCGAAGTGATGCGAAGAAAAGGATAATCCGTTATTGGATTCGCAGCTCTAAGGATTCGTCTTATCGACCTCCGGCAGATTAGCTTTGGCGATATAGCCGACCTTAAAGTTTGCCTTTTCCCTTTTCTTTTGTCGAGTGAATACATTTTCCACTCGTCTTTTCACTTTTCATTTTTTCATAGTCATACACAATTTGTAAATGCCATGCATCCCTCAAGAATAACGCGCTGAACAACACAATCTACCACTAGGAATTGCTCTTTCATGCCGATACAATACATTTTCCGGAATTTAGACAGCATTTTCACACACGCGAGTATGTCCTAGGATGCGAATAAATTTGTCATTCCAGTGCTACGGCGTAGAAAATAATTGCTCCCGCTCGAATTTCGATCAAACGCACCGTGACAGGACAGTGACGTTCTTCTTCTCTTCTCATCCCGACACCGCCGACGCTAGCGTCGGATACAACGTATCAACTAATCTTGTCGTAACACTCGCCCACCGTACTCCATCTTACCGTAGGTTATGCTCCTTGCTCCCGGAAGCCAAACTGAGACGATCTGGACCGTTGGAAACCCCAACCAGAAAAGGTCCGTCTCTGACAGGTACCTGAAAGCGACTGATTGTTGAGTTAGCCATCGAAACCTCCATTCGATACCAAGCCACCACGGTCGTTGGCCTGTGTAACCGTGCTAAGGGGAAGGGATTGTACATGGCCAACCATCCTTCCGCCATGCCTATCTGCTCCGTGTTCTTATATTTCGGGAAAAATGTCTCTCTCGCTCTCTGTTTTGGCCGTGGCTCACATTACATGGTTGTGTTTCTGCATTTACATACCAAGCAGAACGGGTCGGGCTTTTGTGTTTGATGCTTGTGTTAGTGAGTGTAACTTTGCTTGGAATGTATTGACAGGTTTTTCCGTCCTCGGCGCAGAATCCCATTTTCCAGCCACAGACACTCACGCACTATGGTTGTTTCGAGTTCCAAGGTGGAGCATTTTGTATGAGTTTTTTTTTCAAATAGACAATCTAGTAAAGTATGAAGGAAATTTGTTACATTTTTCGAAGTTTTTGATAATTTTTACAAATATTGCGGGTAATTGCCCAGCGGATTAGAAGAATTTATGTTTATGTATTCCATCTGGGTCGTTCCCCCGTACGGATGACTTATTGTTGAGCTGTTGTTACCAAAAGTCTAGGAAACACGGAAAGATTAGGCAAAGGTTTCCCGACTACCAAAGGAAGAGAACGAACAATATTTTCTTTATCGAATGTTGACTATTAGTATATTAGTGGGAATAGTAAAATCATTCTTAACTGCAATTACGAACTATTACAGCGTTACAAATTTGTTGGATGTATGTAACACATTTTTCAAGAATCCATAATAAAGTAACAAAAATAAAGCAAGTTCGTCTATTATTATGACAAGCACTGTGAGAAGTGAACAAAGACTTGCTTCATCCCGTTCCCGAGCAACAAAATGCGTGAACAACGTGAACGGTAAATGAACACTTCGGTTGACGCTGTGGAAAGGTGGCGTGAATGCTGAATAAAGGCTTAATTGAGGTTTCCGAGCGCAACAATCCAACTGCCAAAGCTTACGTTCATGTGACCGGGGATTCTGTACAGGTGATAGGATAGTGATAGCCTTTCATATTTAAATAGAATAAGATCAAGCTTCCACTGCAAGAGAGCATGCCAAAAAGAGGTAGGACGTAGTTTTGGGAGAAAAATTTGTTGTAGATATGGTATAATAAATTCACAAGCTATTAAATTGTAAAATAAATAAATAATATTAATCAAACGTAGATATAATCCGTACAGGTATACACTGTCACTAAAATTCTCATAATCACACACAAATTAATAAATGTGCATTTCCCCGAATCTCTCTTCGTTGAATTAACTTCCAACGGATATTATCCACTTTCCTCTTCATGCTATGAAGTGCTTATGACTTTTGCTTCAATCTTTGCTATCTATCGCTCATCACAACCTATTACAGTATCAACTCCGCCCGGAAATAATTATTTTCCTGAGGCTACAACTATCACACAATCAGTGGTAAAGATTTATGAAACGCCAACCAGTTTGTTTACCGGCGCATCCATCGCATCCACCGTTCGCGCGATCTAATTTCGCAATCATGCGTTCGATCACGATCCTCTTATCGGGCGTGTATTATCGAAACGTTTATGCTCGAACATGTAAACATGTACAATCGACGACGGTGGTTATGCTTGATCGAAACCGGTGCCTGATCTGAACAGGCACCGGAACGTTGCTGTTGGCCCAATTCCATAACGCGGAGGTGTGTTTCGTTGTTGAGAATATTGCTGGAATAGATCGCTCTCCCTTGCCAAGCTGCCGTCAATAAGTAAGACAACAACACGCCCTGAGAAAGCGCATCGTCTCGTTGGCTGGCTGGTCGGTATCTTCTTTTGAACCTTCCGCTCGCCTACGGTTGAGACACCCCGGTGTTGGGTGAAAGGCCGAGACAGAGGCTCACAGACACCGACGATCCCGATGGAAGTTCTGGACAGCAGTGACGAACGCACGAGGAAGACGACAACAAATATAAAAGCCCTGCACAAGGCTAGTGGGTAACGTTATTCGATACCGAGTTCGCGTCCTGTGCGCATCGTGAGAACACTTAACGAAGAGGATGAAAAGCTCCAAGTGCATCGGACGTTGCTGGAAGACGGTGGTAGTGTTCGTGTTGGGTTGTCTGGTAACACTGGTGAATACGCAGATACCTGGGTTTGGTACATGTCCGGACTATTCGCCGATACAACGCTTCAACCGAACGCGCTTCCTTGGGACTTGGTACGAGATCGAACGTTACTTTACGGTCACGGAGGTAGCTACCAAATGTGTTTCGGTTACGTACGAGCAACGAGCCGATGGGAAGATCCACGTCCGCAATGCGTACACTAATCGATTGTAAGTAGCGTAAGATTTCCTTGGAAAAAGTCGTCAATAAGTGTCTTCTTTACGTAGCAATGGCGTGGAGAGAATCATCTCCGGGGTAATGGATAAGGGTGGCAAAGCGAAGGAGGGTCGCTACCAGATCGAATACACCTCCTTCCCGTATAACTACAACGCATCGGTAATGGTGCTCGACACGGATTACGATTCCTTCGCTGTGCTTTACTCCTGCAGCTCCTTTGGTCCCGTTGGACATGCTGGTAAGTCGCTTAAATTAAGCAATGCACAAGTACTAGAAAAATGGCTGACTAACCATTCATCGCTAGTGTCCGCGTGGATGATGGCCCGTGAACGACTGCCCGGAGGACCAATTCTGCAGCGGGCGTATGGTGTTCTGGATAAGTACAAAATTTCTCGTACATTCTTCCTGCGCACGATTCAGGAGGACTGCGTGACGTTGCCTCCACCCGAACCAGCTATCGATCCGACGGAACCAACCACTCAGGATGCGCGTAATGAAGGCGTTGTGGTACGGAACGAGGAAGATCTCCAACAGTTACGCAGTGATATCTTTGCCGAAGGTCCCAAACCTTCCATCCCGATCGATCCCGTTGTAGAGGATCATCAGTAGTGTTTTATTGAGGGTAGCATCTTTTTCAAATATTTATTTTGGTATTTATGTTCTCATCACATCTATTTTTAAATACATCTCCTAAATAAAGATTAATTTTAGACATCTCTTTTACAAAAAAAAAATCTCTCAAAAGACTCTCACCTGGTGTATCATTAAAGCAAAACGTACCAGTGCCATCCATCTTCTCCGGTGGCACTGCAACCAACAAACCATCGTTGGCTGTCAAGTTCATGATCACCTTCGACTTTTGCTTCGCCGCGAAACTGTACGCCAAAGAAACTGGGTCACTAAACCATTGCGCCCTAGCGTGTGCAGTTCCCCCTCTGGTCCCGCTGGAGGTTTTGGTCCGTGGACGGCGTTGAACTTTTCCTTTCGCACACCTTCGCAAACCATTCCGGCGGCCAGCTGCTTTCGAATGGGGGTGTGCGGGCGTATAAACAAACCAGTTTCCACCGTTTCTGAAGATACAGGCAAACAGGCATCGCGCCGCACTAAGAAGGAAAGCGAGAAACGATCTTTCAATGCAACGAACACGCCATTGTGGGACGTTGAAGTTCAATCACACCGCTGCCATAAAGTCGGTGGGACAGTTTCTTTTGGAGTGGAGTAAATTAAATGAATAAAGTTAATGCATTAGATGTGTCAAATTTACTAGCAGATTAATGTGATTTGAGATTGGGGTTAACATGGATAAAATAAAAGTATATTAATAGTATAGTCTACTAACATGGGTGTAATAAAAGAGCAATAGGCAATGAAATAATTCCACCACAAAGTTTGACTAACTTTTAGACAATGAAGTTTGAATCATTTTGATCTCATTTAATGCTATTATTTAATGTTCTTCTGTATTTAGGAGACCACCTCCCTAGAAAACTTGTCCTATCATGTCAGTCATGTAGCCATTTACTCACTAATAAACACACTTTCATCGTACCGTTTTGTCACATAGTTTCCATCGTCGTTGGGTGTCCAGGTTAACGTAAAAAAAAAACTTCAACCCACAACACCTTCCACCCAAACACAAAATGGGTCACTGTGGAACTCTAACGCAATGACGTACAGCCCAGTGACTCGTGTACATCCCGACGACAACACTCTTTCGCTCCCTAATTACTCATCGCTCAACGACGAAATTAAAGCAAGAGTAAGCGGTAAATTTTGCTGCCCTCCTTAACGATAGCACAAAAAATTATAATAAAATAATTATGCTACAGCAAGAGACATGTAAAATTGCTGCACTAAACGACACTTCCACGAACCGACGTTGCACCACACGTCGTACGCTTTATGTGGGGTACCAGGTTGCGCCCAAATTATGCTTTACTCTTCACTTGTCTGGTGGTTTACAGTTTACAGCAAGCAGCAGTACAATGTTTGGTCATTTTGTACGCTCATTTCGTGTAGCTTTACGTTGAACCATATCTTTCGTAAGCATCATCCGACCCGCATATAGCCTCAATCAAACGGTACCGACATGTTTGGCGCGATGCAGTTCGTCTGTCTGCTCGTTTTTTCGGGGGAGGTTTTTTGTTTTTTTTTTGGTAGGATAGCTAATTTGGAGCCACACCTGCCACATCTGCAACAAAATAAAGGTAGGGATTTTGACGTGTATTGAGAAAAGCCGCCCAAGCTGTGTCCAATGTCTGGCTACCTTAGTCCATCCCCGGTAAATGAACTTTAATCGAATGTTTTTGTTTTTCCTTCTTCATATATCGTTTTTCTTGATTGAAAAAAAGCTCTCTCACGCGCTTGTATGCTGCAATATGGTGCACCGGGAACGAAAATTAAGTTTCTGCTTTGGCGAAGAGAAAGACGTACACGTGCTCCATCTCACACGACGTTCAAACATTTCCCTCCACTCGTTGTGGCTTTGCAACCAGCCCACGGACTCTAAATTCCGGCAGCAGTAGGCACGATGCGTTCATTCCTTTGCGAGACGTGCACGCGAACAGATCGGAAAGCAACAGGATCGTGAGTGTGAAGTGCGTGTTGGAAGCTGTTCAAAACCAAAAAGTTTGAAATAAAAGGAAACAGAAGGCAAGAAGCTTGTGATAAAGCAAAAACGCAAAGTGAAGTGGTTGTGCATTGTGTGTTATCCCAATTTCAATCGAAGTCAAAGTTCGTTTTTGAGAAGATTCTTCAGGTCTTTCTGCGTCGTACTTTCTGAGTTCTCAGCAGACCGAGACTGAATAATAACAGTCTCGACGTAGTGTGCAAACAGTCAATTTACGGCAGTGACGAACATCGAAAACATCAGACCCAAAGTGGTCTAAGTCCTTCGACAAGATTCATCCAGAACCGGATACAATGGCCGTCATTGGGTATGTCATCTTACGCGGTATTCAAGGCTGGGTTTTGGGGTTTGCTTCTACGAAGGCAGCGTATGAAAAATTACCTTTGTTAAAGAAAGAAGAATATGCACTCGTCATTGTACATATAGGAAGCCGAGTTTTGGGTTATGATGAAATTAAAGCGTTACATACATGCAATAGAGGTTCCAGGGTCCCACGGTATAGTGCTTGGTTTTATGAACTCCAAGTCGAGAGATCGAACCGCTTCTGGATAGAAAGTGTTCATAATTCAGACTAATTATCGGGTTTCATGCCTTAAATATAAATGGTTAGTGACTCAGGAAACGGTGTGAGCCATGATTTAGTAGATCGTTACGTTTTTGAAAAATGGAAGCGTAACAGAACGAAAGATTCGTTAGGACACTACGCTTGTTTGACAGGAAAGTTAAAATTGGAGCAACGACAATTTTTTGTTACGCATAACCTATACAAAATGGTGCGTTTGAAGAAAATTGAATTTTAGTTTTATAATGAGAAATGGAGTCATTTTTCAATTGAAGATCATGCAGCAATCATGAGTCCATTCTCCATTACCAGAAATAGAGATTTTGCTTTGTATATCCCAGAACACTGAAGGTAGTCACAGAACTAACAATCGCAGTACTCGGAGAGACGCTTTAAGATAACGAGATTCCTAAGGTCATTGAAGAGAGTCTATTAATTAGTACTAGTAAAATGAATGTTTTCCAATCCCATAAATGTTACAATGATTGTATGTAACAACTCCGTTATGTTGATCACTGATGATCACAATCAGCGTACGGACCCACGCCGAGCAACCGGATCAATACACACAAAAACTCATATCCAATGATTGCATAATGCCATGTAAAACCTTCCCAAACACGAAACCCCCCTCTACCCCCCTTTCAAATTTGACTGCCGGATGGCTGCTCGATTGCACGCAACTCACACACGCCAAGGCCTCAAACGTGAAGCGTACATACGGGCCGCATGTTTGATTTGATAAGACATTTGAAACCAAACCAAACAAACATAAGAAACACATCCATGACGTCGGCTGTAGGATCACCCAACATATCTTCCCTGCTCGTATTCCTCTATTACAGCATCACCCTTCCCATCGAAGCATCCAAACCAAAGCCTGCCACGATCGCTAACGGAACAATATTCTTCGCCAACGCGCACGTCGCCTTTTTTTCTCTCGTACACGTTGGGCATGTGCTCGGAAAAGAAATTGGGGAACGAAGAGCAAAGTGAAGCTTTAAATTTCCTCCTTTTTTCCGTTTCATAACGTCGTAACCAAAAATCGAACCGAAAAGCCCCCCGGGCATATACGCGATGCATCCGAACGAAGCGCGTTCGATGCTCCCAATGTAATGATCGGGTTTTTGTTATTTGCTCTGCAGCTCGCTTTTCGGTTGAGGTTTAGTAAATAATAGGCTGCCGATAAGCAAGCCAAGCGCAGAGCTCACTTGCGGATACGTTAATCTCGGCGGAAATTAAAACACCTATGCTAGTGGTTTCTTAATTACATTATAAATGTGATTTAAATCAACTTGCCATGCTGATAAGCGATCGGATGCACTCAAACATCAGAGCTGCATTCGGTTGCTTTCTTCGTGTTGTTTTGTGTAAGCGTAAAAAACGTAGCCACTCGTACACCTTCCGCTAGGTGTAGATCCATCAATTTTGTTCATACGCCTTCATCGACTGGTTATTGTGCAATCAGGTTTACCATGGGCCGGCTTGTTCGGTCATCGATCATTAGAAGGGCTGTTTGAGAGGCCAAAGCCGCTTGTTTGACCTTGGGGCCATTTTTTGGATACGTGACAGAGGTGGATGTACTGTTAAAGAAGTAGCGGCGTTTTACACCGTGGTAAATCGTTTCTAATTTACCTTATTTTTCGAACACGTTACCCAACTCTACTTAAATCTGTGACTAATTCTATCCAATCGAACCGCTCGCTTCTTTTCACTGGCGTTCGACGTGATGAAAGCTAATCATGTACGAGTTCATCGTTCGAAAAGACTTTATACAGGTGTAAGTTTTTGGTTGACCCAAGGACCGTCTAACCGTACAAGATCAAACCATCATGCGCGGGGGTATTTAAATTGCACGATCTCGTTAAATCTCGCCAGATTAGGGTCACCGAGATATTCATGGACTCACGGCAGCTCCATACTTTCTCTTTAAACGCTTCACATACTGCCAGTTTAATCGCGTGTCAATCTGCCACAATTAACAGCGTTGAATTGAGTCATGCGTGTGTATGATACAAGAGAAAATGGAGATTCTTCTGTCGACAAAACAATGCAACCCCGTGCAGGACTTTCTTCACATTGTGACAACTCATTACGGCGGTTACATGCCTCGCGACTCCAGCAATTATACACCCAATTAGAGCCTGGTGTATCTTCCCCGCTGTTTGTGCATTTGCCATTTGCCTATTTAATTATTTTCTTCCATTCCATCTCAAGCGCACCGCGGTGGACGAGGATCGGTGTCTGTCTGCTGGGACTGCTCGTTTGCCAACTGGCGTGCGTGGAAGCACAAGTTCCTGGCTTTGGGAAATGTCCCAAGGTACCTGTGGAGGAGAGTTTCGACACTTACGCATATCTTGGCCGCTGGTACGAGCAGGAAAAGTATCCGTTTTTCTTCGAGCTGGGTGGAAAATGCATAACGGCTGATTATTCGCTCAATCCGGACGGTACAATCGGGGTGCTGAACACTCAGAAAAATTCACTGTAAGTATGCGTAGTAGTTATCAGATCAGCTCGTAATATGCTCAACACCAATGATGTCGTTATTATTTTTCAGAACGGGAAATGATAACAGCATTAGTGGATCGGCAAGAATTGTGCAATCTGCCAAGCTGGCGGTCAAATTCCCGAGTGCGCCTTGTAAGTAGTAAACCTTCGGTAAAAAATACTTTGATTTTCAATAAATAACTCACTCAGTCGTCACACAGTTAACGTCGAAGCGCCATACTGGGTTGTGGGCACCGATTACAAAACATTCGCTGTCGTCTATGCCTGTTCCGATCTTCGTGGGTTTATTAATGCAAGTGAGTATCCACAATAGCGAGTGTAGCCACTTTCATTTGATAGCCTGCGTTTTTTTCTTCCATTCTCAGAGGTGGCATGGATTTTGACCCGTAAACGACACCCAGATATTGAAACGATGAAGAAGGCGTACGCTGTGCTTGATAGTGCAAAGATCTCCCGTGCGTATCTGACCCGTACGGATCAGAAAAACTGTGGTGAAGAACTAGTGAAGGTCAGTAAAGGAATATACAAAACGGCGGTCGTCAAGGGCTAAGCTTTGAAGTATGCTGGAGAAACATTTGGGCGATGTCGAAATGTGAATAGCTACGCTCGTCGTCATCGTGATTCTATAGTATTATGGAAAACTATCGCATAAGTAAATAAATGTGTTAAGGAACTCGCGTATTATCACACCTGAGCACAGGACCACATTGAGAAACCACGTTTTCGAAGGTATTTACCAAATTCCATTGCTTTAGCACGTGTTTGGAAGTTTGAATTCCCACGATGCCCATGCAGCAAAAGCGCCAATCTCAAAACGTCAAAAGTGGCGTTTGACAGCTAATTGTTATTTATTTACGTTTTGTATTCGTAGCATTTACGCCAATAGAAAAAAACGGATACGTTTTATTTTGTTTCAACAAGCTCTTCCTCACAACATTCCAACATCGAAGCATGGATCCAACCGATTATCGTGCACTACACGAAAGTTTGATGGAAAATAACAACGGAACAACCGCCGTCAACGTGTTCCTGCACATCGCACCGCCTGTGTTCAGCGTGTTTCACACGGTTCAACTCATCACCGTGGCCAGCATCACACACATACCGCTTCGGTTTTTGGTGGAATTTTTCCTTATCGTGCTCCCGTTTATATTGCTTGTCACCGTGCTACACCGGTTAGCGCTCAACATCACGCTAACGCTACTCGTCCTGTCCACGATATCGGCCGTCCATCAGATCCGGCACCGATTGCATCTGATGCCGTTTGTGCAGGTACCCGGAAAGTCACCGCAATTCCTCACTTGCGTCCGGGCGTTGGTAAACCTCACGACGGCCGTCTGCATACTGGCGGTGGATTTTCATTGCTTTCCACGCGAGCTTGCCAAAACGGAAACGTTCGGTTATGGGCTGATGGACATCGGAGTGGGACTGTACGTGTTTAGCAATGGGATCGTGTACAAGGTACGTCCAGCTGATGAACGACGTATAAATGCGGCTCGAGTATGGAAGGTTCTTTCCGGGACGGGACCACTGTTACTGCTTGGTTTTGGCCGATTTTTCCTCACCAGCGAGCTGGACTATCAGTTGCACGTGTCGGAGTACGGAGTGCACTGGAACTTTTTCATCACACTCGCGTTCGTAAAGTTTGCTGGTACGCTTATTATGGATCTGGTGCACGATCCGGAAGTGATTAAATTCGTAGCCATCACGCTACTCTGCTGCCACGAAATGATGCTTCATCTCGGCGTGTCTCGGTACGTACTGAGCGCGGACACACACCGAACATCGTTCTTCTCTGCAAACCGGGAAGGAATCGTATCACTGCCGGGATATCTTGCCCTGTTCCTGGCCTCCGTGTACATCGGATGGGTTGTACGACCCTCGGAGGAGATAACGCTCGCGAAGAAGTTTCTACGCCGGGCGGCTAAAATTGCCATCATGGCCGGTGTCTGCTGGAAGATGATTTACGTGTGCGAGGACATGTTCGGAATTTCGCGCCGTCTCGCCAACATGGGCTATTGCTTCTGGATACTGGCGATCGGGAGCAGCGTAACGGCGCTGTTTATGTTTTTCGAGCTCTTTGTGTACTTTGTCCGGTTCGAGGAACCGAAATCGCCGGATCAGATTATGAAGACAGACGATTTCTGCATTCCGTACGTACCGCTCGTACTGCAGGCGATCAATGCGAACGGGTTGTTCTTTTTCCTGATCGCAAACCTTCTCACCGGACTGGTGAATCTGGTGTTTCAAACGTTCCTGCTGGGCAACGCAGCGGCACTCACGATAATCGGCTATTATATGTTTATGGTGTGTGTTGCGGTATGTTTCCTGTACGTTAACAACGTAAAGTTAAAGATATGGTAAGATGCCTCGGTATTGGCATTGGTTCACACCTCCGAAAAGTCCGTTCCCAATCGATCTAGTCATAATGGTGGCCATTTGTTTGTAAAATAGGTGTAGCAAAATCAAGCTGCATTAAATTAAAATCATGCTAACGATTAGGCTTAAAATTCGACTCATATTAAACACGCACCATCGTCATCAAAATCGCCTTTGAAACAAAATAAAGATAATAGTGTTTAATGTAAAACAACCGTACACGATTGTTTGGTAAAATGATATTACACAAGCGTTTTTTTTGGACTAAAAATACTGTTTGCTTTCCCCATCCTGTTTGTAAGAGCACTACAAGAAGGCTCAAGAGCTAGCTTATGTGAGGGTATAAATATCATATGTAAAGCCATCAGGTTCCTACCCAATCTCGATATGTTTCGTAAAGCTTACGTGTGAAATATTAAGTACGAGTTTGCTGTTGCGCTCGTCAATAAAACGAGATTAGTAGATATTATAAGGCGAGTATTTTGTTTACGATAAAATAGGTTGGCTACCTTCTAAAGCTCATCTTTCTTTGCTGGACGGTTTGCTTTTGAGTGTAAAAAATTCTGGAACTCTTGGTGGTTCTTCACTTGTTTGGCCGCTTTCGCCACTAAACGCTCGAATTCGTTCACATCGAACGCGTAGTTGGTGAACTTTGCATGACGTTCGTCACGTTCCGGATGTTTTCCTTCGCCTTCCGGGTATACGAGATGATCTCGTTCCCAGGTGAGATAGTGGACGCCTCGGAGTCGTGCCAAATCCCGGTAGCAGTTAGGATCCTCGCAATGGTACAGTTCGAACAGGGTGGCCCACTTCGGTAGGAACAGGAGATGCGTTAACCCGGCACCGTGCATGCCAATAAAGATATCACTGTTGCGCGTGATTCGTAGCTGCTCAATGAATGATAGCTCGTGTCCGTAGCTGACCCGCTGCACCAGATAATCGGGATTATGTTCAATTCTATCCATCAGCGCATCTTCATTCAGCACTCTGCGATAGCGCGTTTGACGCGAAAGGAACGTTATTCGAAGGCGCTCGTCGGAACGTGTGGACATTCTTACTTTCAACCGGTGAAGAACATGCTCGGAAAAGGCATGAAAGAGACCACTGTTTTCACAGCCATAAATCTAAAATGCAGACCATTAGTAGTAGTACGCAAATGAAACATTTCGTATAGAAATGACTTACGATCGGAGTGTTGTAGTAGAGCCCAAAAATCATGCGTGGTAACAACGGTAGGACGACATTCCTAAAACACACCACCTTCCCGGCGTATGTTTTTAAATCCGCTATAGGATTCTTCGTGAACACCTTAAATGTTTCCGCAAACGGTGACAGGTACGTGAACGATTCCCAGATCAGCACGTGCGTATCCGTACCGAAGGCACCGGGCTGTGACAGATTCACGTGCAGCGAAGCGTACAGGTTAACAAAATCACAAAAATGGTGATACATATTGATGGCGGCATCGATCTTCATGATGAAAGCCGGCTTTTCGATCACTACATCGCACCGCCCGTCCTCGATCGGGGGCCGCTCGAGCCGTTCGAAAAACCGCAACTCCGGTCCCCACGATTGCAGTGGACTAATGTGCTGCAGTTCGTCCCGCAACCTTTCGCCGTGCAGCCGACAGTGGCCCCCGATTTGGCCCTGCCCCAATACATCCATCTTGTAGCGCAACGGTTCGGACCGGCGGTTTGCTAGATCGGTGAAATTGATCATCAAATTGCGGCCACGACAGAAGCGTAGATACTTCGAGCACTCCAGCGACGAATCGTGCGGAAACTGGGGTTCACACATGATGCGGCTTTCGCGAATTTGATCCCGCACAAAACCTGTAACGAAACGTACCGGTAACCAATTAAACGAGATACGAATTAATGGGGCGTAAAGGTACATTTTTATGGCGAAATGGTGCAAATGAGATGCTACGTCATTATGGAAGCGTAACGAATTCTTTTGCTTATCTCAATCGCATACGCCTTCTGATCATTTTTTGGGTATCTTTTTCGTTTGCTTCGGCTTCTAGCTTAAGACATACAGTGCTATAATTCTAACGTACCGAAATCCGCCTGGCTATAGAATGTGTCCAACTGAGCCTGCTTGCTTTTCACGTATCCAATGTGGCTTCCGGGGCAGGTATGGTTCGCGTATCGGTTCCTCTCCGTACAGCCTTCTTCATAGCCCCAGCAGGCATCCTTACGGTTCTGGTAACTTTGGCTTGCTATAACCGCCCTATAGGGGCACGCTTCGTCTTCTGTACATTGCTTTTCGAGTGCCGGAAACCGTTTGAAGTATATCGGAAGATGTGCTTCCGGTAGGTTGATGTATTCGTACTTATCACAAGCTGCATAAGGTAGGATTAGCAGCACGATCGTTAAACTGATCGTCAGAACAGCGCCACGAACACATCCCATTTTGGATGGACACTTTAAGGCACAACTCCAAACGGCGTTCGCTTTCTGTGAGCGGCCTGAAGATCACCACTTCAACACAACACAGCTCCAAAATGCTTCTTTCAGCACAAAACAATCATGGATAATTGATCGTAGGCGTGGGGAACCTTCGGTGTAGAACATTGGGTGGGTATTATACAATCTATTGAACACCTCCGCACTTGAGCGACTGCACGCGTGGAGGCTTATGTATCCATATGTGCACTAAGATGACGCACCATCTCCTTCGCGCGATGAGCTAATAATGCGGTGGGGGGTTTGGCATCAAAACAGCCGATAGATGTTTTGTATGCTTCTTCCGCGGTGCTCTATCGTGCATGATCACATACCGGTATAGTGTAAAGGGCACAGTTTGACCAAGTAGACTTTAATTTCGCATTAATGGTGAGTTTTTAGCTAAAGAATAATGAAAAGTGTTGTCCAATTCACTTATAACTCAACAGAAAACAAATACGTATGCTAATGTTGCCGGTCGATCGTTCAAACAATCCCCGCACAGTGCCTCAACCCGCATAACAACAACATCTCCCGGTTAACAACATTTGACGGGCAAGATACAGCAAGCTGTTCCATTTGACGTCTGTTTGCAGCTACTATATGCCTACAAAGATGGCGTTTCGGGTACCAACATTCAAAAGAATTGTAGATTTCACAAGGACTTTAGCCTTGTTTTTTGTCTAATGACGGGATATCTGAGGTAGCTTAAAAAAGATGTATGATGAAAAGCTTTAAAGAGATTAGAGACTCTCAAGAAGAGAAAATGAAAACGACGGTATCAAGAAAAATGCTGGCAATGAACCAGGAGTATGCTTGAGAGCGATGTGATTCTAAGGAAGTTAGATTCTCAGGGCTTGGATATTTCTTGAAATTAGAAATGAACTATCATGTCGATAACGAAGAGTTTAAATTGAATAATTCACCAAATCGATGTTTCGCACACAACATTGATCATCATTTTGCGCGTTGGGTACGCAAACACTCCGTTGTTTACATCCGCTCCCATCGCGCTCGACATTGAAACGTCATATTTGACATTGCAGAAACGTAACGAGAGGGCAGCCAAAAATCGGCTCGTTGCGTTTTGGCCACTTTTCGGTGCTGAAAATCATCGCGAAGACTTGGTAGAAATTCTTTCTACTGAGGGAGTGTGCGATACCTGAAAGTGTAGTACAATAGCATCATGTCGACGATGGAGCGCCACTCAACGTAAGTGTCTCCGAGTGTGGGAGCAATCTCTGTTTGGAGTTTCCTCGAATGTGCTCTCCCTATCCCTTCTATTCGTTGCAGCTCCGTAACGCCCGTTGCTCGGCAACCCAGCCTGGACGACATGAACCTGGACCAGTTCCTAAAGATATCCAACTATGAAGACACGGTTAAACAGCTAGACATTTATTACGGCATCGGTGAGTGGCAACCGTCATTCGCACAAGTGAAAATAAGCCTTAATTGATATGTCCTTGAAACGATCGAAATTCGATCGTGCGTTTCGATTCTTCGTCCTCTTTTGTTATTGTTATTCCCAGTGAAACGACAGCTATTGCAGTTTCAAAGTCCAATCACGGGTCTGTTCCCAGTACTTAGCACGGACCGGGAGGTGGGCAGCATACGGGACAGCGTGTACTGTGCGGCGGCGATCTGGAGCCTTTACCAAGCGTACCGCAGAATCGACGACGATCGTGGTAAGAGCTACGAGCTGGGACAATCCGCGGTAAAGTGTATGCGCGGCATACTGGAGTGCTGGATCAAGCAGGCCCATCGGGTGGAAAAGTTCAAATCGCGCCAGTGTGCCGTCAACGCACTGCACTGCAAGTTCCACCTGGACACCGGCGAGGAAATCTATTCCGATGAAAACTACAACCATCTACAGATCGATGTCGTGTCGATCTATCTCATCTTCCTGGTGCAAATGATTACGTCCGGGTTGCAGATCATCTACACGCAGGACGAGGTTGCGTTTGTGCAGAATCTGGTGTATTACGTCGAGCGGGCGTACCGTACACCCGACTTTGGCATGTGGGAGCGAGGCTCGAAGTACAACGACGGCACACCCGAAATCCATGCGTCCTCGATCGGTATGGCAAAATCGGCCCTGGAAGCGATCAATGGATGCAATCTGTTCGGCGAGAAGGGTGCCTCGTGGAGCGTCGTTTACGTGGACATTGATGCGCACAACCGTAACCGTAGTATCTTCGAAACGATGTTGCCCCGTGAGTCGAGCTCGAAGGGTGTGGACGCATCGCTGCTACCTACGCTTTCCTTCCCGGCCTTTGCTTCCCACGAGGAGCGACTGGTGGACATGAGCAAGCTGAATGTGGTGCGTCGGCTGAAGGGTAAAAAAGGCTTCAAACGGTTCAGCCGGGATGGATACCTGTCCAGGTTGGAAGATAAAACGCGACGCTACTATCATAAGGGAGAAATCAAGGACTTTGAAGGGTACGAGTGTGAGTGGCCCATGTTCTACACGTACATGATCATCGACGGAGTGTTTAAGAACAATTTGGAACAGATCGAGGAGTACCAGATGGAGCTACGGAAGTGTATGCACTCGGACAATAATGGTGGTAAGTATACGGTGTCCTATTCCTTTTAAGTTTGTCTGTATCTCTCTCTATATATCCGGCTCTGTCTTTTAGATCCTGTCGTTTCGATGTGCTACGCTCCGGACGGAGACGGAATGTATACGCGTGCCTCCTCGCAGTCGCTTTTCCTGTGGGGTCAATCGGTGTTCATCATTGCCCAGCTGCTTACCGCCGGTTTGTTGCACATTAACGAGCTGGACCCGATCCGGCGATACTTGCCCTCGTACAATCGACCGCGGAAAGGTGGCCGCTATTCCGCTTTTCAGGTAAGTACACGGAAAGGAGCGCATAATTTTAGGAACACATACTATAACTTTTTCCCGAGTCGGCTGGATAACATTCTGGGAGAGGTTTTACATACCACTAAACAGTAAAGTTTTCAGATGAAAAATACCAACACGTGGGTGCTTTAGAGGCCAACAGTATGACAGAAACTTACATGCTACTAAACACAGTAACGAAACTATAAATATTTAACCTGGTGGATTGGTTTGAATTCGCTTCATACTAGCTACTAGGGTCACGACACAACGCTGAACAGAACATGCTGTAAATTTTGTGAACCCTCTTCGATTGGAACCCGTTTGCAGTATGGGAAGTAGTAATGATTTTTAGAAAGAAGCGCACACGAACAAAATATGTATCTATGCCCCGTACAAATGCTCATTAATCGATCGATCGTCTTCGTCGTCAGAGTATCTTCCATTGTGTCTTATTGTCTTTCCGTTTTCTCTTTTGGGCCCCTCCATCGAAACCGCAAAGGCGAAACCGGGAATTGTAAGTAATGTCTAGTGGACGATCAGTTTCAGACACGCTAATAGGAGCATTGATTTATATCATTATTATTGTTATTTCTTACAACAATTGTCATAAACCTTTATAGTATAGTGGTTTCATTGTTTATTTTTTAATTAAGCATTGTCATTTACTAATTTTAGATAGTTCGTTCTCATTCTGCAAGGAACTGCTTACATGGCACCTTCCAGCAAGAACTCATGACACGACTATCGGTACATCCGTAGTACAGTGTGGTTTTGCTAATCTGGCACAAATGTTTTTATTTTAAATTTTTTGTTGCTAATATTTGCTAGCACTAGAAAAATGTCGTTCCGTTTTAACAGACAAATTCC
The DNA here is from genome assembly GCF_943734725.1 of Anopheles marshallii. Lineage (NCBI taxonomy): Eukaryota > Metazoa > Arthropoda > Insecta > Diptera > Culicidae > Anopheles > Anopheles marshallii. The sequence goes on along the minus strand of NC_071327.1, from coordinate 2,041,743 downwards.
ATAACCAAGAATACACTAAAATCCGTTCCTTTCCTTCACATGAACAGCTTGCTTTTATTTGCTCTTAAAGTTATGATTTCTCAATGTATTTATCGCTCATTTAGTTGTGATTTTTTTTCTGAAAAGCATCTCGTGCCACACGGGATTCTGCCTCTTTGTACCATATTAATGAGTATCACATTTTCTATTTTCCACCACTTTTTTCCGCGCTTTCCACTCGCAAATCGCGCGGACAGCGTACGAAAATCGGAAGTGTAAGTATTCGGACCCCAAACTCCTCACAACAGTCAGAACACACACGCGCTGGTTTTTGCTTGTGGCAATGTGCCGCCTCAAGGAGAAGGTGCTAGGGCTGTTACAGAACTGCGAGCGCCTAAGCACCTTCCGTGATGCATTTTTTGTGCTTGCTTGTGCTACGCTGCATTTCAATGCGTTAATATTTGTCGCAAAAACAAACAGCCCCGTGTGTTGCAAGTATGATTTGTTTGTATAACAACTTGTGTGCATACAGATTCGATATATCACACTCCAAACTCATCGGCTGTACTCGTTTCACTCCTATCTCTTTTGGACGCTGCTGCCTCTTTGGACATGACGACGTGTATCGTTAATCGGCTCAATCATTGGACGGTTGGATGCATTCGTCCGACTGGCCACTTCACATGGCTGGCAAACTGCAAACCACCTGTCAAATGCACCTCATACTACTGCATCCGCATCTGCTGGGAATGTTTCATTTCATGCGTAACATTTATGCAATTAAAATTACATTATTTTTGGGGATTTAAAACACGGAATGTTTTCTGTTTTTTTTTCTGAACGTTTGATTCCATTCATCCATTTTCATCGATTGTTCGGTCGGATTCGTTCGGTGTAGGCCCTGGCCATGCATCGACCTGTTACGCCACCGCAAATTGTAGAGCGTCAGGATCAAATGTCGGATTCGTCCAGCGAACCAGCGAGAGTAAATATTGAACTATTTAAATTTGAACCGTTTATAGCACCAGCATTGGCCAATTTGGAAGCGTACTATCGTTGCGTTTACTTTCCGTCGCTTTTAATGTTTGTTCTCGTTGTTTCGTGTCATTTAAAGAAATAGAAGTACAGAACATTGTTTTCGTTTTCATGTGACGTGTTTTTGCAAAAGTTTTGGGCAGAAGTAGTAAAGTAGTTATGCTGTTTAAATGTGGTTAAAAGTGTTCAATGGGTTTTTTTACAGGTCAAATTTAAAGGCCCCTTATATTTCATCTACATCGCCGCACTTACATAATTGCATTTACTATTTCATTTAAAAAATCCCTCTCTAACAACAACTCTATTTGTATTTTACATTGCGAAGCAGTAACTTAAAAGAAAAATTTATTCAGTGTGAAAAAGTGTGCATATGTTACTGTAGTGTGTGTAAATGAATAATTAATAACGGCATGAATGAGATATATTGTCCGCACTCACATTTTTTTTCATTCATTCTTAGCACGGAACTCTGAGCGTTAAATTATGTTAAAAATGTGTTTAATAACAACTAATACTTATTTTCCTTTTGCCGCAAGAACATCAATCGAAAAGTAACTCCTTAATAGTTATTGTCCTGTTGCTGCGTAATGCACTCTCTATGCTCGTATCTTTTGCTTTTTTACACATTTTTTTCAACTATTTTAAATGAAAATTATTTCATGTTTAACTCTTTATCATAAAAGGGTACAGCAACCGATCTGGTAGTGCAAATAGTGCTGATTGCTGAATCGATGCGTCTTCAAGCCATGATGGCAACGTACGGTATTCAAACGCAGACACCGCATGAGGTAAATAGAATTAAAATTAGCCATTTGTTTTAAACATCATCTTCTAAAAGTTCAAATCCCTTTTCACCGTAGGTTGAACCCGTCCAAATCTGGTCCTCGACGCAGCTGATCAATGTGTACCAGCAGCTAGGTGTGAATGATAAAATTGGCCTTACCGGACGTCCACCGCGTCCCGTCGGTTCGCTAGGTACGAGCAAGGTGTACCGTATCTGCGGCATGACCGTCCTGTGCTATCCACTCATTTTCGAAGTGTCCGACTTCTACCTCTACCGTGACATGGCTCTGCTGATTGACGATATCAAAACGGAGCTGCAATTCGTGGGCAAGTACTGGCGGCTATCCGGTCGACCGACCGTATGCTTGCTGATCCGTGAAGAGCACATGCGTGATCCACAGTTTAAGGAAATGATCGATCTGCTGGCCATGCTAAAGAAGGGCTACTGTGACGATATGAAGGTACGGATCGGGCGGTTGCAAAATCTTATCTCCAGTTCCTGTATCGAGCATCTCGATTTTATGTCCACCTCGGACCTGCCGGATGTAGGCGATACGGCATTTGCGCAGATCCATCACGATTATATCGGCTACCAAAGCCTAACGGACGTGCCCCGTGCACAGTCGTATCGCGAGAAAAAGATAACGGCTGCAGACTATGCGACACGCTCGACACCGGACATTCTCGAAGCGTTACGCAACACGGAATCGATTTTCCTACAGTGCCAGCTGCTCGGTATTATTCTGCATCGCGAAGGTGCCCATTACGAGCTGGCGGGCGATTCAGTGCACGTGCGGCTAACCGATCTGTACTATCGGGCCGGTACATTGAGGTATTGGCGTGCGGTTCGCTACTGCAGTTCTTTGTTGCGCCATATCGTCGATTCAATTTCACCCTTCATCACAACCCTGCTGGTGAATGGGAAACAGATAACGGTCGGTGTAATTGGCCAGCGGGAGACAATCTTCGACAAACCGATGACACCGTCTGAGATCCAAAACGTGATGTATTCGACCGTGCAGCCGTACGATGTGATCCATGCCGTGCTGCAGCAAGAGGTGGTACTGTACTGTGGTCGATTGATCGCAACGAATCCGGACATTTTCAAGGGCATACTCAAGATTCGGGTCGGCTGGGTGCTGGAAGCGATGCGCCTCTACCTCACGATGAAGGGCGACGAAGGGGCGGACATAGAGAATTTGTCACCGTTCCAAATCCGGCAGCTGTTGCAGCGAGTACTTACCGTGAGCCAGTGGGCGAACGAGGATCAGTATGTGCCTTTGCGCTATAATTTATCCTCCCGAGACATTAGTTTGCTAACGGGTTTAACTTGTGTTTGTTTTGCTTTGCAGCTTCAGCACGGTGCAGCGTCGTCAGTTGGAAGGATGTTTGTGTCGTGTGCCGAGCTCCTTCTACAATCTGGTGTGGGATGTGCTGGAGCGTACACCGCACGGTATTACCGTACAGGGGCACAACCTTCCCGCAATGCCAACGCTCACGAACAAAAGCCGCAGCGAGCTATCGTTTTCACTGCAGGTTGAAGAAATGCTGCACCAAATCACGCAACCCGAACGACGCCAGATTGCGGTCGAGCTTCTGTGCATTGTCGCCACTATCCTGAGCCGTAACCCGGAGCTTCGTTTCCAGCAAGTGCTCGATCTGGATTTGCTGCTGGAAGATTCGTTTGCAATGTACTGCAAAGATCACAGCTTGCCACCGAGTAAAGACATTTCACCCCTGTTTTCTCTTTCGTACTCACAAACCACCGGCTATCTGGCCCGTGCCGCAGTCAACAGTGTGCTGCAACGGTGCGCTCTCTCCACGGAGGACTTTGCCGACGATGTGGAAGATCATTGCCGTGTGCAGTAGTGGAACACCAAAAACCTAGTCGATCAAAGGAAGCAGGGAACGGTGCACCTATTTTGCGTGCACGCGATTTTGAAGGAGTAAATGTTTTAAAAACCCTAGTTTTGTTTAGTGTTAGCTACTGTGAGTCACGGTTTTGCTATGATCATTTGTTAATCGTTATTTTATAAAGCGCTAAGCGAAGAGAAATTGCTCTTTGAGTTGCAGTTGTAGTTGCAGTGCCCAATACTATTGCCGTTACGCTTGCCCGTTTCTGGGGACGTGAGTTAGAATATATGTAATCTCTCGTTGTTGCATGACATGTAATGAAGCAATAAATTTTATGCAATCATGACAAATGTAAAAATCGTTCGATTCGTCTCTATAAATACGCAGATTAGATGATTGTTTATCGAGAAGCTGTGATTATGATAGCCGTGAACACTATGCTTGCGTTGTATAGCTGTAGCTCTTTTTTCGCCGTCACTGTACCGTCAACCGTCATTGGGGAATTGTTTACAAACACAGCGCCAGTGTCAAACCGTGTTGGCGGCAAAGGAATGCCGAAAGAAATGGGAGAACTACAGCAATTCGAAGAATTTGTGTCGCAAATCGCAAAACCAGAACGAACAATCAAGTGCATTCCGGATGGGATTGGCTTTGCACTGTTTGCCACAATATGTGATCTTCCCGGAGCGCCGGATGATGCGAAACAGAGGTTACAGTCGCCAGTGTCGCAGCTTCGACAAGCTACGTTGAGTGTTGAAGAACAGATAAAAAATACTGCAATTATTGTACGGATTCTACTTGACCAATCGACCAGTTTTGTAACACTGGAACAGTATTCTTGGTTCGTGCGAATGACGATTGCAGCAAAACTGTTGAAGCCATTACCGATGAAAGTGGCTACGTTGGTGAGGAAGCTTGATGATGCTCTGGGAAGCATTGATCTGGTTGAATGCAATCATTCTCCACGTGTGGTGAGTATTAATGCTATGGAATGTGTGAGTGGTTAGATTCAATAAAATCAATTTATTTATTTTAGGTTGAGACCTTGGTGAGGAGCTTGATAGAGGATATTCCCCTGGATGGTGGCAATTTGCTTCATACAATCACAATGCTAGCAACAGCAAACTGCCCTGTGCTGTATTACACAGCAGTGGTATTGATTTTTATTGGGCTTGATGCGATAACGCATTCTGGAAAGCCCACGAAATCATACCACTTGCAGGGAGCGAGTAAATTCCTTGATCAATTGGAAATTTGTAATCTACAGTATCTGCAGCAACAGCGTACCAATTTGCAAACCATCTACCAGCTGTTGAAGCTTCTCAGTCTCTACCAAAACTTGGTCATCATGCGTCACGTGGGCAAATCGCTGGAAGATCTTGCACAGGATCATAAAGATTTCGCCGACTTCTTCCATGTGACGAACGTACAGATAAAGACGTTTCGCAATTGGTTGGACAACGCGAGCGCGATTGTACAACCTTTCGGAAAAGATCAGGAAAATGATTATTTGTTTGTAAGTATACGTGGTCGAGAGGGAGATTCGCTCACTAAAGGTGATAATCAAAAGAAATTTTTCATACCCTTATCGTTTTAGTTAGCCGATTTGTTACAAGTAGATATGATTCCTTTATTCTACGACTTGAGTCCAGATGACGATATAGTGTGATGGTCCCGAATCTTTACCGAATACTGTTTCTGAAACGACGAGAGAAGTATAGCAACTATTTTACGATGGAATATCCAATCAACATTTCTCTTTTTTGCTGGATTTTATCTTAGTGTATTACAATTCTAAACAAAACAAGACGATTCTAGAATAGTATGTGACCAGAAGGATTTTACACATGCTTTGACGCACATAGCAGATGTTATCTACGTAACAGCAAGCTGATTACATTTCAGGCTTAACGGACAGTAGTGATACTAATCCACTCATTTATGTAAAATCCTTTTCGTGGAATTGAAGCGGCTGATAAACGATTAGACAAATTAGAAGGACAGACAGGTCGCTAGGTACCAAATCGGTCAAAAAATAGCGCCAAGATTTTCCACTCAATAACATTGTCAAATCCGTGACGACGACATGATGAATTACTGTTTAAGTCATAGTAAAGGGAATGAAGCGCTGTTTTAGATGAGTGATTTGACGAGCTGTAAATAGGTATTAATTTAGCTCTTAATTCTAAGCCATCAATAATGAGTTAAAAACAAAGGAAAAATATACAATATTCGTAAAATTAATTCTAACTTAATTTTTATTAGAAATTCGTGTATTTCAAATTGAATTTGAGTTACGAACTGTTTACTGTTGGGTTTTTTTATTGCGCTTCAATAATTTGTTATAAAAAGATTAATTTAATTGTGTCGGAAAATTATTTAAAAAAAAATCAGTAATACCATTGCTCACGCAATTTAATAGAAGACCTAAATTATGTTATGACTTGGTACATTTTATACGAAGAGCATATTGAAAATTAAGTGCTTTTCTTCCATAGTTCACGTAGTATTAAAAACGCCGGTCCGAAACGCATTATTCTCTCTATCGTTCGCTCTCTTCGCTGGGATCTCCTTCTCTCGCGGACAACTCTCGCGGTTATTCGCGGCTGACGGCCGGATTGTTGCCATTGTACGTTGCCAACCTCCGTCCGATGCAGTCGCTGTGCGTGTCTAGTGCGTACTGTGGTGGTTGATCACTCTCTACCTACAGGCGGGGTGGTACGATCGACACTTCTTCCTTCCCCTCGGTAGGTGTGTGTGTGTGTGTGTTTTTGTGCGTACAACTTCCGGGCGCGGAATCGGAATATACGGCATTCTCGATTACGTATCAAACTCCGGTTGCAGGCTATAGATCCCGTCGTTCGGTTGTGTATGTGTTGGGTATGTGACAAGTGTTAATAACCGTATAGGAAGAAGCCCTACTGGTATGGTACCAGAAGAAGAAAGTTGTAAATGTCGGTATCATGTCCACGATTCCGGAGTTCCCTCAGGAGCAACTGTGCATGATTAGAAATTGTGCTGTGCACGGTGTTGCGGTTTTGTGTGCGTCGTTCGCGTTGGTTGTTTTTGCACCCGGTTTAATAGTGTGTTGTTTTCTTTCAACCGATTCCCTTCGCACGGTGGAAGCAGGGGGTGTGTTGATGGTGACGGTAGGAGAACCGCGCAGTATCGCGTTACCTTGAGATTGGCGTCGCGCGTTTTAACCGAATCCGATTCCGTTGGTAACGGGCCGTGCGTCCGTCGTCCAACTTCGTTAGGTTCTGTTTGCCACTCGCTTCGCTACCCGTGTTAGCTGTGTTCCGGTGTGCTGTGGCTGTGTCACCGCTATACAAATTGGTATCGATCGATCGGAACGATCGCGTGGTGCAATGTGCATTGCCGCTGAAGGAAAAAAAAACGACGAATTCCTAATCTGACAGGTGAGTTACGGGGTGAATTATATAGAAAAAAAAAAATGATAAACTATCAACAAAATGGCAATTTTGATGTGCACCAGCGAAAGTGCAAAATTGCTGCAACATGCAACAAATCAAGGCGTCGGCGAGCCATGAATCATCCTCCAAAACGGGCGCAGCACAAAAAGCTGGAGTGGAGGATGAATTATTTTCATCCGACGTGACATCTTTGTGCGATTAGCGTGTACACGTGCATGGGGTACGCCACCTAACGCAGGTGTGCATAGAACGCCACGCACACATGTACCCCATTCGCTCCATTCACGTTGAGATGCAGTGAGGATCACCTTCTTTACGTTGTGTTTGGCACACGCCTATGGCGGGGATTAACGTTGGAATTATTTTCAAATAGCTTTCACATGACACAATCGGTCCGGTTTTATTGGGCGATAATCTCGCTAGTAATCTTCCTACTGTTGTCTGCTACGGTCATAATCATTAATGATTGTCTCTAGATAGCAATTCATGGGATGTTGAACGGCATTGCTGCTAGTCACTCATCACTCAAAAAGTCTACCCAATGTTAAGAAATGCTCAACACCCCGACAGCCAGACGAAGCGATTAAGCAATGACAAAACATTTGGTAAGCACAGTAGTAGCACATCTGCTGTGAAATTGTAAGTTATTGCAGGGGTCTAGACTTTCCTGATGCTGTAGAATGGACATGGAGATCGTAATTTAAGATACAGACGGTAGAGAAGAATTCTAGTCATAGCTCGACCCTTCAGGTTAAGTTACAACAGAAGAGGTGGAGATTAACGAGAAAGGGAGATACGTAATACAAGGAATTGACGGAAGGTGGAGTCATTCGGGGAGCGTTGAATTGTTTGGATTAATGTCTGGTTTGGTAAATATTGCTAGTCTCTCCATGCGCACGTGCAACGAGTTTTATTGAAACGGTTTGTTGCTAGCGACACTGTTGTTGTTTTGTGAATAGTTGCTACCATTCGCGCTGTGTGCTGTAAGTGTAATTTTAACTATATATCACGTGCAAACAAACAAAACAATCCTTTCATCAGTTGCGAGGAATGAGAATACTTTAATCTCAACAAAATGTTTGAGAACACGATTAGATTTCTTAAATTAGGTTCTCTAATCTACTCTCTCGGTTTCAGATAAATGTGTTACATTTTAATCGATAACTACGCACAACACGTACTTCGCTGTCTCACTAATGTACTTACTATCTTATACCGACACTTGAGGTGAACAAATACCAGCAAAGAAACGGCTCGATCGCGAGGGTGAATCAAAACCTTGCACCGTGAAGGTCGTTCCGTTAGAACACATCACCCTGGCTGCGTACCCCGCTTTGCGTGATCGTACGGTTGGAGCGCTCTTGTAGAAGGGCAAGTGAAATATTTATGCCATCTTTTCCACGCGGACTGGCACAACTCGTATCCACTTGTGGCGATTGGAGCAGCACAATAATGCGCATTCAAACGTTCGTTCCACTAGCGCAGAAGTTACAAAACAGTGTGTGTATGTGTGGAATCTGTAGTACTACCGGATACAACTGAGTCATGCTAGGTTGAGCTTTAAACCTTTAATTAGTCTTAGTTCCAAATGTATTGTTCTGGAGCAAATTTTGATGTTTTTTTTATCATTTTACTTATCCTTCGTAACTACTAACTTGTAATTTGAAGGCAATATTTCGTTCCAAGCAGATAACGATGATGTAGCGGGAATGTAATTTCCGAAAATCCAAACTTTAGACCAGTGGACTTTGTTATCGACAGTGTAAGCTAGATAATATTCTAAAGACCTGCAAGCGTCGGTAAAGCTTATTTAACTTTATCTTACATGAAAGAAATCCGTAATCAGGGTAATCATATCTCTCGAAACGATAAAGAAAACCGTCAAATTATGTACACATAGTCGTTGAAATCCCTTGATCTCTTTATTAAAAATCCATGCTGCACCGCAAACCACCCCGGCCCACTAATCAGTTTTCCTTGAAGCAGATAATACAAAGTATGGAATAGACAACAGGTTGCTCTTGGATGGAGATAAAAGCGAAAGGATTATTTGGAATCTCCTATTTGGGGCGTATTCCACTTGCTGGCTGGTAGTGAGTTGGGTAGGCACAGCGAGGGAAAACAAATAAAGCCCGCTTACAAGCAAGGGCAAGGTCAATCGACGAATATTGCGTGATTGTAGCGCGAGGGTCACTAATTGAATATTATGGTACCGGTTAGCCAACCGGTTAGTGATGCTGTCCGATGGGAAGCCTGTTTGTGTGATGATTTGTGACTACCGTGGCCAATATCTCAGGCCAAGTCATTCGAGCTTCTGCGTCAGATGATGAATGAAGCACATAATATCGTAAAGCATATTGCGAGATGTGTGTATGCGTTCGTCGATGAATGATACCATCGTCGCCGCGGCTTGGGCGGGCGTAGTTTGTCTGGCATGTTCTGTGTCTGATAAAGCGAAAAAAAAACATGATAGTTCTACCCACTTCCACACATTTTCTAATGATAATGTTCATCGCAAACCTCGCTGAACGTACAACGTGCAGCTGACGTCAGTAGCATATTGAGAGATGATTACAAAAAGACAATTAAAAGATCTTCTAGCTTTCGAACAATACGCTTCATTTAGTGGTTTGGTACGGGATAATCTGTTGTTTCGGGGATGTTATCTTCTAGGATTGTTATGATTGATGAAGGTTTTGAGATATCATCTGAAAAGCCTTTCGGCTGCTTAAGGTGTTGTAAGTTATGAGTCATTAACGTGCTGTTAGGTCTTCAGAAGTCGATGCGTTTACTTCCCTGCAATTAGTATTATTCATTGTGAAGCATGACTCACCGAAGAGAGTAATCGATTAATATCATAATGTTCTTGATTATCTGTGTTTATTTAAGGAATTATTTGGTATTTACAACGAAATGTCGGCTCTCTCTTTGAAGAACAAAATTACTAATAATTATTTGTTTTATCCTTTTCTTTTTACAGTTTTATACTATAAAGGTTTGCTGTTATTCGCTTCTCTAATCCAGCTAGCAGTGGTTGTGGCAAACACATTGTGACGCTAGACGTTTTCGCGAATTCTCTGCCGAATGCAACCCGGTACACCTTCCCAAATCGTAAGGAAATTTACCCCCATAAGGAAAAGCACGAGGAAAAGCGGTACAAAAAACATAGAGTGAGAGAGAAAACACTGAATCAAACAAAAGGCGCAACGATGTGGTAGGTGGCGGTGAAGACACACACCAAAGTAGGCTGAATGAGAGTGAGTGCATTGCTAGAGGGAATCGTTGACCATGCGATAAGCGAACCGTGTTGTGCGAAGTGAAAATTTGACCCGAAAATAAGAGTCTGTGGGCGAACAATCGAATTTCCAACGGTCCAGTTTGTGATCGGATGTTGTTACGCTGTGGAGGGAATAGTTTTTGCTATAAAATGTTTTCAAAATTACAGGTAACCAACAGGAAAACAGTGTTGCCCTTGGAGACGGAAATTTTGTGCAGTGTTAAATAAAGTGTAGCCAAAGTAAGCGGTGTGCAGCAAGTATAGTGTGACGTGTAGTGAACAGGATAGCGGCCCTTTTCGATGCCAAACGCAATCATTATGCCAAACGAGAGTGGAGGTTTTCATTTGTGGTGATAGAAAGTGCCACTACTGTGGTGTGATAGAGAGAGCGAGAGATAGAAAACACGTGCCTCAACAAAGAGCTTGTACAACGTAAGGCGCATTTTTTTGAGGTGAAAATAGATTCAACACACTTAGGAGCCGGTGGATATTTCCGGTGCAGTGCAATACTTCCAGACCCGCAGTCGGATGGATCCATCAGCTAACGGACGCAGTTAGTCTGTGATCTCCAGGACCCATACACATCACCATCAACATCCTTTCCATCGCATGAATCACGTCTAGTAGGTGAGTTTACTTCATATTGTTTTGCCGGTTAATAATGAGTAACTCGCGCGTGTACACATGGCAAAGAGATGAAACGCACCGGGGCAAACGATTTCCATCACCCATTCTCAAAGCGGGAAAATTGGCTTCACCATCAAAAGCGATTTGTGCCGGGAATGTGCGCCCCGTGTTCGCCAGTGTATGTTTATGTGAAGTTGTCCGACCATTTGCAGGCTTGAACGTTAATTTATGGCACTTTTGATGATGCTATTTCACCTTTTCTTGTGTGATCCGAAGAAGAATACGCCGTGCTTCGCGCCTGGTAGATTTGGTTCGGATGCGATTGAGAAGCATTATAATGCGTTATTTACATCCGTGGCAGCCAGTTTATGATGTAAGCTGGGCGGAGACCGATTATGAATTCGTTTGAGCGATGAAGTTCTTTTTCAATTTGTCTGTGATGTTTATAAATTGTGTTAAACTAAGAAGATGCTCTGTTTGTGTGTCTTTATTTGCACAAAGATCATCTTTAATGTGTTTACGATCGTTTGTTTTTTTTTCTACACAATGGAATATCGCTCTCTTCCTGACCTATTACCGGGTAGGGTGTTGTCGATAAATGTTTTTTTTTTATTTAAAGGATGAAAATTCGTATCTTTCTCTTAAAACAAATCAAAATTGATTAAATACAGGCTCTAAAATATTTGAAATAATAAACGATTGTGACGATCCGATTTTTACTTTTTTTGTTTGTATGATTTTCTTTTTTTTTTGAATAAAATACGCATCTTTTAGTTGTGGTATACACACTAAAGGTAAATTAGTTCATTTATGAATCAGTCAACAAGTGTTGACTTGTGGTTTTTTTTTATCAATTAGACAGTTATTTTAACTGTTGAGAAATAACTACTTGAAATGAACCACAATGAAAAACTATGCCCTCGATCATAAATCATGTAACAAAAAATGATGAATGACCGCTTGTCTCTTTTGTAATAATCGTAAATAGAATTTCAATCGTTCAACACCCCTCAAAACGCAAAAACAGACACTTTTCCATCGTGGCCAAAACTCCAAACGAAACCCTCAATCTGTCCGCAAGCATACAGTGGCCAATTATTCGGACACGTTCATCGGGTCCGTATGCTGCCGCGACATGTTGCAACAGCGTTCCTTTTTGGTGGAGTTATTGGGTTCTCGAGATAGAGAAAAAGAGAGAAAAAGAGAGAGGAACAGAGGGAACAGTAGGCCCAAAACCGGGTAGGTTATTTATAAAACGGAAAGCAAAAGTGACCTCATCTGGTTCAGTGCATTGGATGCGTGTGGCTGGCCGGGACAGTGAGACACTACGAATTGGAGCAGAAACATGATTGTCCCATTGGGAATAATATTTACATCAACGTCTTCGCTACCGGACGGTGCGTGAAATGTTGGTTTGTAAATTGTGTTGCGTTAAGAGAAAATTATTGTAACTGTCAGTTCCGTGATGTTGTTGCCGGTGATTTCTCCCGCGTGGGTAGTTAACTGCATTTGTGACAAGCAATTCTTGGCATTTTAAGAGCCGCTGTCGATGTATTTGAATGTGCAAGAATTTAACCATCACTTACCATAATTCTTTACCGATTTTTAAATGTTTTATCTAACTCCGCGGTTTGTTTGAGTGTATGATAACATTTAAATGTAATTAACTGACCATATTTATGGATTGCTAATTAGAAAAGGCTAATGAGATATTGGTACACGACCCTTAACAGCCACATTAAAGTGCCATTTTTCGCTTGTGCCCTTTTTTATGTTCCATTCATCAGTCCGTTTGATGTTTTTTTTAAGGTTTCTCAGCCCCCACGCTGGTGACCGAGTATCATGTTTCCATGTTGCGTTCCCTTACGATCGGGTCCGTAGCGCCATAAACACGCCATAACCTTGCACAGCTGATACACCCGGTTGTATGCGATGCACAAACCGGATGACATTGCACCCGTGGTGGCCTCGAGGCGCGGGCCTGCTTGATGTCGCGACAGTTGTCTGTGAACCGATCATCACCGCAAGCACATCATCATGCCACGATGTGTGCGAACCGGCGGCTTGGAGTTGCAAACTTGTAAGCATTGCAGCACCCGTTTCTGTGCGAATGCATGTGGCTGGGCTGGGTTGGGCTTTGTGGAGCAAAAAAGTACCTCTTCTTCACTGCAGACATTCTCGCATTGTTGTATTAAAATGTTCGAGAAACATGAAGGTGTGGATTGCATGGGTAATGGGCAGAACTTCGTTCGAGTGCCTCTCGTGCCATGTTTGTCTTACACGTGGACGGTTTTTAGGGTGGGTCGGATTTTTTCTTTGACTTACAAATCCAAAACAAAAACCAGCAACAACATCAGGTGCCGGTCGGAAGCTTAATCGATACCGAAAAAGGTGCCGGTTGTTTGCCAAAAAAATGTGTTTTTATTGGGTGTGAAATGGAATACAATCGTGTATGTTGTTGTTTTTTTAAATTTCTCTTTCGCATAGTTAGGTAAAGAGTTTTGGGGCAAGGACAATCGTGAAGGTTAGTGCTCGTGAATTGGAGTCGCCTTTCCTTGTTAATGCATCAAGATAGTACCCGCCACTAGCTAGGTTGTTAAAGGGATGATGAATAAGGCGACGTAATTGATATGAATTTAATGAATAAGGTTGTTTGTTAAAGTTTGTTACGATTCATTTGAAACATTGCCCATACTGATGAGTTACAGAAATACTGATGAGCTTGTACAAAAAAAACTATATTACATATCGGTTAAAAGATGCACAGAGTGAACAGCAAAGAAAACAAAACAAAATTCTAGAACACTTCACTTAACTCTTGTAGTTTTATCAAATAAATAATGATATACAAGTAGTACTGGAGTTACGCAAGGCAGTGTAGCTCAACAATCGCTACTAAATTAGCCTACAAGAAGTATAATCTCGTCTGCTACTTCAAAAAGTTCACGCAAAGTGCATCTGGGGTCTTCAATGCGCCACAAAGAGCCGATAGATCGCTTATCAAAGAAGCAAGCAAGAAGAAAGTCAAACGGAAAGGCACCCCGACTCTTGTGTCCGCGGGGTTTCGGAATACATAATTCATCCCGCTATCTGTGGGACAAAGACCCGCAATGGTGACTAACGCGTAGAACGTGAAATCATGTCATGTCTGCTGCTGCACTGCATTTATAAATCGTTTTAAACCGTGCCATATACCGTGTGTGACTTTGGTTGTTACCGTCGCAGTGTGTGCAATGTTTCATTTACTTTGCGAAGCGAAGAATCAATAGTATTGATTGGGCGAAGTTGGGCAGTTTATTGTAACAGTTGTATTTGCATGACATGAATCGTCCGCTGGGAGAATGTGCTTTTAACTGGTCAGGGTGTGTGTTTTTGGTGAATGGCGTAGTAATGCTCTGCTGCGGTAGATCTTTTCCACCCCTAGCTAACTGTCCCAATGTCAAGGGTGTCACAAAAACACACGATGATAACCTTTCGGTGTGATTGCGAAGCAATGCGAAAATGGAGGGTTGTTTCCGATTTAATAACCCATGAAACCCGTGTGCCAAAAAATGTATGTCCAGCGCGGGATCGATTTGCATAAAACCGGCCAGCCAGCCGCTCCGTGGTAAACATTTTTCATCCGTTACGTGAACGTCTTTTTTCGGATTATTCAATGGGCGCTGATTTACTCCGGCCGCGTCAAAGTTTGTTCGAGCTGGTTGTGCTCCGCGTGCCGTTGGCTCGTGCTCGCGTCCGATGATGTCATTCAGCTGATTAGCAGCGAGGTTCTGTTCGCGCTTAATACCACCGGCGTTTGTAAGTTCTGTGAGTGGTTTTAACCGCAGGCATTACAATGGAGAAAATGAACGTGTATGTGTGAAGCTTTTCGTACAATGGTATTCTAAGGGTGTGTTGCATAAGTTGGAGAAAGCTTGGTACCAATTCTTCAAGGGAGCATTCCATACTGCGCATATAAAAAGTTTTACAAACTTGGGACAAAAAAACGAACACACTGTGCAACAACTTCTAAACTGATTATATACATATGATTCGACCATATTTCATTTTTTCTGTCTATGTGGACCGCTTGTCTGTCCAGGGGAGTTATTTGACCATGATGTCATAGGTTGGCTCTAGCACTTGCAGATAGCATCCCGATTTCACTGCTACTGATGCTGCTGTTTGCAGTTTCTATTTCCGAATATGCCTCCCGTTTCGAAGGAGTTCTGTAAGATGCAGTCACAATGCCTTGGGTGGGCGTTTTTTATATATTTTGTCCAACTCATTCTCGTCCACATCGTCAACGCATGTTTGGGCTATCAATTTTTGGTTTATTGTACATTTAGAGGCAGCTAACCAGATGAATTCACGCTTGCAATTTGCTAATGGTGGTGGTGGTGGTGCTGCTACTGCTTGTCGTAAATATTTCGCAACCGATTTTTGGCAAATGTAAACAGGTCGCTTCCTCTTCAAACCTCGTCTTCCTTCCGCGTGCACTGTTTGAAAGTCCGGGATTTCGCGTGGAACAAATGTTGTTTTGCTTCCGTGGTGACCAATCCCCTTTTTAATCCGCATGATGATACGCTGGCGATCACGCAAACGTTCGCTACATTCCAATGGGTTCTACTGCACCTGAGCCATGAGCGTACGAGCGGCACACTTTAACGAATGATGGACACGGCTATCACTGCTAAGGGTGAGTTAATTAACCTTACGTTGGATACTTAGAGGACGTTAAGTACTTTGGAGATTGGATCTGGGGGATACAGCAAAGTTTTCGGACGCGCGCTGTGCGATGAGTGCTGGAAGATTAGCGTTGGATGACAAGAGAATAGGTGCAAAAAATAAGTGCCTTCCGGTGGGTTTGCTGGTGTTTCTCATTTCGCTCCTAATTACGCTAATGATATGCATGCATACCGATAGTTCATCAACCATCAGTCTTCCGTCGCGTGCATTAGACGTGTGTGAGCCATACGAACCTGCTGCCACTGGTCCAACAGGCAACATCGTCGAGCAACAACGTGTTATGTGTGCGTGCGTTGTTCCGACCAGTGCCGGGCCATGGGTACGAAAATCATCTTGAAGGTGCAAAAAAACGGATAATATTCACCTGATCGTGAGCTTCTCAATGGCGTTTTGCCGATGACGTGCGCGTTGAAAGTAATCTTTATCTAGCGTCCATATTTTATTGATAAAAATTGTTGGGCAGAGTAATTAAGATGTTTGCTCAGTAATTCAATGGAGGTTTGTCCTTACATTCTGTTTAACTATTTTTTATAATTTTTCAAATAGTTAGTAAACACATTGAAAGTAATTTATTTGTTATTTATCACGTATTTATATGATGATGGTGCACCTAATGTTCAATGGCGAAGATCTAACGTCCAAGATCTACCCTGGCCGTATTCGCTTATTTTACCACGTACCCCCGGATAGTCAGTTTTTGCTACGGAAGATTGGTCCGGATGGGATTTTGGTCCGCTCCTTTCGTGTCCGGCGGCGGCCCGGCGACGTGTAAAGACCGGCGACGTGTAAAGACCATCATGCCACCGGGTCGCCCCAAACAACGCATTAAGCTAAAGACATTACATTATTATGACAACATTTATCAATTTAATCTGGAGCAAGATGTCTTGTACATGTCCCCGGAATTGCTGGTAATCTTATGAGTGGAATTAATTTGTCACAAGATTAAACAGAATGTCATGTAGCACTCGATAATACGTTCCCTCCAGGCCGAAGCATCGTGCTCAGTAATAGTTATGAATATTCATACTTTAGTTGAAAACGGAACTAATTTTCCCGGGCACTCCTAGATCTAGCCGGATTGCTAAAGGGTAATGTTTCTGGTGTGATTAAAATGCAAAAAAACGGAAATATACTAGTAAAGAAAACAAAAGGAAAAGCACGAAACACGGACCTCTCGATATGGCGGTATGGTTATTATGGTGCGTCAGGATGGCGTGATTTCACTTTCACTCGACTATACGGAACAATGACCTTTGCCTTCTGGTGTTTGGTGCGAAAAGGGGAGGTCTACCGTCCTTGGGCAAATGTGTTTTTCTAGCTTTTCTAGCAACTTTTCGATTGCCTGAGTGTGTTCAATATTTTAAAGAGTTCTTCAACACAGTGCAAAAGTCCTTTTTATCGTTGTTGAGCAAATCATGTGATAAAAGAAGAATATTATTTACATTGAACACAGACAAATATTTTAATGCATTTTCCATTTATTTACTTTCAGCAGCAGAACTGAATGAGTTCGTATAGTTGATATAAGCGTACGTTCACATCCTCGAATAACCTAGGAACTGGCATCTTCCAAATTCGTCCAGGATGGCGAACTACTTCCTGTGCCTTGTTGTTCAACGGTTGGTTCTACCGCTCATTCTGGCAACATGTAAGTATGGGCCGACGGGTTGTGTTTGCTGATGCATCAGATAATGGTGGGTGCGGCAAAGGGATACGATGTTGTGTAGGCATTTATCATTAAATTTAATTTACTACCTTTTCGGAACGGGTGTCGTAAAATTTTTTGGTGCGTTCAGTTGTTGTGCAGGGGAACAGGATACGAACAGTATTGGGGTGTCGGGTTTCCTACATTTTTTCTTCCTACAAATTAGAACGAACCATGGCGAAAGCAGCAAAAGGATAACAGCTTGCTATCTAAACTCCTCAAACAGCACGGCGGAAATGTAAACGGAAAGGTCAGGAAATCCTGCCACGTCCGGGGGTGTCTCGGGAATGCAAAGATTTCTGGGACAGTGATTTCGTTCCGTTCCCGTGTGGTGGCCTATCGCCACCTCTTTGTGTGGTGGGTGTGACGCAAGACACCGAAGGAAAATGATTAAAATGTCAGATAGAAGGACGCGCTGTTGTCTAGTGTGCCCGGGTGTACGATCGAACGGTCATTGTGTGAAAGAGTAGGTATCATCGCATTCGCTGCGATATGCTGTGTCCACCGGAAGGGGAAGTGATTCCGGATCCGGTACGACTCTGAGTCTGGTGGTTGGTTTGTGGGCCAGCTGGGGTGGTGGGACCTTCAGCTAGGTCATTGGCACGATGGGAGTGAGTGCAGGTGTTTTTATTCGATGTGATTCTTTCCTCCAGTTGACTTTAAGTGTTGACTGTTTCGCGGTTGGGACAAAAATCAATGTAAATGTGTTTTCGTGAATTTAGTTCCCATTACATAATTATTGACCTGGTTTTCGTACGATTGTTGTGCTTCAACGAATAATCGAATGTTAGGCGATGATTTCAATTCATTGTAGGGTAGATCAGTTAGATTTCCTAGAAGTCTTCCAATTCGCTTGATTTGTTGTTATATATTGTATGATTTCTGGTAACATATTCGGAGTTTAATATTGCGATAATCCAATTCTAGAATGTCTGCTAAGAAAAGACAGTGGAACGATATCGTTATCTTGTGATGTTATGCTCAAATTGCAGCTCTGCTAGAAGAATTAGCTGCGTAATTGATGGTCATTGTTTACTTTGGATTTGTGGATGATGGCGAAGAAACGACGAGGAACGAATTGCTTGTAATGCAATAAAAAATGACTCCGATTAGCGGAGAGCTTGATACCACATAGTATAGCACCCACCTTTTAGGATGAGTTAGTCACCTTTGTCCGAGGTTTGTTATTTACTTTGCAGGTATTTACTTATGTGCCAATATCCTTTTTCCTGACCGTCCGCTATGCGCTGGCGGACATCAGAAAAGTGTAAGAACGCTTTCGTGCTTAAGGTGAATGAAGCTGATGTCAATCAAAGGATTTCCCCAAGTCGGGATGGATGAAACATGCTCAGAATAAACAAACCACGTCTATGTGTGTGATCGGATTAGTGGTGCTAGAATGTGTGAACTGAGCTTTCAATTACCTGGGAGACGTACGATGTCAGGGTGTCCTGCGCAGTGCGATTTTATGATGAGAATATCCTACACTGACCTAATTTTTCCCCACGGTCAACAAAGTCGTACGATGTTGTCCTGGAAAAGCAGCGCGAACCCGAGCATAAAAGTGAAAGGGCAAACTATGTGCAGAGTGTGGTGTCGTTTCCGGTCGGCAGGTCAAGTTTGGCGTGTCGTGTGGCAGAATGATTTCGATTGACTTAGCTCGTGGTTTGTTTGTAATAAAAACCAAAACGCAGTGCCTGCACGGTTTGCTTTTCGCGCCTTTCCTAATTGATATTACTGCCCTACGGGTGCCTTGCGGTTGGGTGGGTTACCTTTGGGTAAACGAGGTCAACTACGGAAGCTCCCATAATCGAGATATTTAGGAGGTATTAGGCCGCCTGTTTCCGAACTCGTGGCAATGTTGCGTTTCTTCCGTACCTAGTGATGAGGTGATTTGTAATGGTGCGTATCACTTTCACGGCGCATGGTACTGCGAAATGAGCCATCGCAGGACACGAATGTACCACTGGAACCGGGATTAAAGAGGACATAAATCATGCAGTCAACATTCTGTCTTGCTCTGGAACACAAGAGTGGTCAACGATGGACGTGTTAGTATATCACGTCCCATTAGAGCCATTACTACCCCTAGACAAGTAGCCGAGCGTGAGCTAACCTTTTGCAAACCAACACCCGGTTTTGTGGATGGACCGTGGATTGCCTCGGTAGTAATGTCAGCGGGATGTACTCCCGTGGGCTCAACTTGTATGCTAATTTTATTACACTCCCTCGGCAAACGCAGTGAGAACTGGTCATTTTCACCATAACCTTTTCCCGTCCCCTACGGCATTGACGGTTGCCTGCACATAGGATTTGTGGATTTGTGGACGATGTTTTACACGACGGTGTCCCACGAGGAAAAGTGGCGCACGCCTGTAAATGCAACGTGGCGCTTCTTCCGGGTGTGCTTTTTGGGCTCGCCCTGACGCCCTTCGTCAGGGTGAAGGTACTTTGATGAGCTTCGAAGGTACTTTGGGAGTGTACGAAACGCTGTGTGTTTACGGTTGGATCAGCTTTTTTCTTCCTTCGATTCCCAGGAGCTTTAAAAAAGAGAAAGCCTACAGTGTGGCATCACTATTTTTTTTAGAGCGTAACGTTACATGAAGCTTACGAATGTTCACCATCATTACAATTTTAAAACTCTTTTTACTTTTTATGAGAATTCGTATGAAACCAGACCAGAAACAATAATTCATTCAAATAATATTTCTACGTCACTTTAAATGTGTAACTAGCTGTTTTACAACAAAACCCTTGGTTTGTATAGATACTCTAGGCTTTCCAGCAGATGTAAGTTCATGTACTGCGGTAAAGCGCCTGCCTGTGGCGTTTCCTGACGTAGACTCGTTGATAATAGTAGGTTTTTGGAGGTAGCAGGAGGTTTGTTATCTATTGGTCTCATATCAATTTTCAGGTCACAGATATTGATTGATAATGTCATTAATTTATGGAATTATTGGCTCAGCGTCACTTTGATGATATCTTATCGAACTGGTATACCATAATCTGATTGAGTGATATGACACTTGATGATCGTTTCGTATTTGTTTATCTTTCGCTTTCAGGTGTGTTGATGAGACCGGTAGGACTGGCCATTCCATATGTGGTATTCTTATTGTCTATACCGTATGTGCCTGTCGCCAACAAAAAAACTATCTTGGGTAAGGAACAAGCTGCCTCCAATAATCCTGGACATATTAGTAGTTGTACGGTTTCCACATATATAACTTTCAGGACCAACTGGCCTGTTCATGAGGCTACTTATTCTGTGCGCTGTAGTGGATCTAGCGGTCACGATCGTGTTCCAGCTGATACTGATCGGCTTTCCCGGGAGTTCGATTGAACCGTGCAGCTTGGGCGAAATCGTACTACGCCACATTGGTCTGGTGTCGTTCAATAATTTGAATGGTTGGATGGTGGTGTACTGGTTGGCACCCGATGTGATCCTCGTATTCTTTGGCTTCATAATACTATTCGTGCTGAGGAAGCTGACTGGAGTGATAGTTCCCAGACGTCGGCGTGTTAGAGGTGCTGGTGCAAACAGCGCACAGGATGACAACGAACAGGGAACGGTCAGTTCCGTACAAGAATCGGCTGCAGCTGATGGAGACGAGTCCGAACTACAAACGAGTCTCATTAGTCCCGAGCGGTTGCCCTTCTTCACGAAGCTGGGCGTGTTGTTGTCGATGTGTATGCTGTGTGTGGCAGGCATCATTCAACCGTCCGCGCAGAGCGGAGTGTACTTTATTGTATTTTTGGGTGCTGCTTCATGGTGGGCATGCTATAAGAAGCTAGATAGGTATGGTGGCGAATCATTCTCAACATCAAGACGGATAGGTGTCTTATATTATTCCGTTTTCTTTCCCATACAGGGCATTTGGAATAGTTTTAAAGATTACGTTGGTGGTTCTAGTCATACATATAGTGCTGTTTCTGGCATACCAGAATCCATGGCCTCAGGAAGTGTTGTATTTCAACGATACCACAGCGCGAGTGCTTGCGCTGAAGCCTATTCTCAATTCGTCCTGTAACCTAGCCAATGGGACCGATATCCGGAACGTGTCTTTCAACTCGGACTTTGACACGGATGTGTATCTCAATCCGATCTTCCTGCTCATCTGCTACTACACCTTAACGATGACTTCATCTTTACTACTACGAACAAGAGTAAGTACCGCGCGGGAAGGTCTTGGAGGTTTGACGGGAAAAGGAATGCAGTAACAATAATTCTGAAATCCAATTTCATCCCATTGCTTACGAACCCCATCATTGGAATGTCGGGCATGGACGCTCGAAACTAAATCCTTTTTCCACTCTCTCGTAACATGCACTCTCTAACATGCAACATGATGCCGTATTATACTGCGTTGTAATGCTAAACGGGTCTCCCGATTGAATAATCGCTATCGTAACTACTGCTATAACGTGCGTTGCTAATGCATGTGCATGTTTGATTCGATCGCTCGACAATTAAATTGTGGTACTACAAATTCGTTGCACAAGAGCGATGTGGCGAAGGATAAAAAACGGATGGATCTGTCGAGTCAGCTCGAAAACGGCATTAGGCTGCAAAATCAGATCTCTTTCCGTATGCAGCGCAAAAACATTCTGCGCAAAACGCTCACCAGCGATCGGTGGCGTGGTGCGGCACGGAAGGTGAAAGTAAGCATTGTTGCTAGTACATTTTGAAGGAACATAATTTTCCTTATTATGTGTTGCTTTGCTTGCTTTAGCTCCTGATTATTGTAGTCTTCAAGCTTGCTGGATTAGTGATAGATGTAAGATTTCGTTTAGTTTGTAAATTCCACAAGTTATGCAAATCCTACCGATAGCTTAGAGTTAAACAAACTATCAAGGTAAGCTGTTGCCCACTTAAGCTGAATTGCTTTTCAGAAGATGTAAACATAAATCCATGAGAAGAAACTGGTAAAAGTTGTGTCGGTTCAGCTCATTGTACGCTACATTAACACATTGCTTACATGTTAGAAATTCTTCATAAATAATGAAAGCTACATTGCAGTTCGTTAGAGACAACTTTTGCTAACTATTTGTTGTGTTTTTTTCCATTTATTTAATTTAAAATTAACATTTGTTTGGACTGACGTTTAATTAATATTTATAATACTGTTTTTTTAATATTCTTGAAGCTTTTCTACTAACCTTTTTTATTTATTGTCCAAAAAATATTGTTTACTCAGCGTGTTTCTGTTCTTTCTTTTTTCTTTTCTTTCTTTCTTACAATATTCTTACGATCTGTCAATGATGATTTTCGATGGGATGTTTTTTACTACATTGCTTATATCTATAACTTATAACTTCTTAACATTCACTGCGCGATTTTGTTTGATAATTTACACGATCGCCAATCACATGCTATTGTCTATTCATGCACCTTCATCATCATCCTAACATTTTGTGTGTGCGTGTGTGGGACATGCGGGCGGGATGACTGGCTCTGGGGACACGTGCTTCTGGATCATCACCACCGATATAACAAAAAACACAGTGTCAAACCAATGGTCCAAATGCTAGGGGATACTATACCTACGGTAGGTCGACGACATACGGCAGAGACAACACCATAGTGGTAAATTCCGACATTCCGGACGAGCGGACACCCGTACGTATTCGATTTGCATATTGTTCTCCCCGTTCTTCATCCACTAGTTAGTAAGAGCAAGATAAAGAAATCGACGATAGAAAATGTATCCTGTCACGTGGTTCCACAGTGAAATGATTGGTTTTATTGTTCCAAATTTTAAATATCTTTTTTATTCCAAGTCCTGTATTAATCTACTTCCTATTATGCTGTGTTTTAACCGTGTGTGTTATTTACTGTAATATACCCTCCGTGTTGTAAATATAATTGTTGCAATAAAGTCTGTTGTTTCCATGGTTTTAAACCCGTTCTTCCTTTTCCTTTGCAGCTGATGCGTCGAGGAACGCATAGAATACGAGATGCTTCTGCAAACGATGGCAAAGAAGGCGCTCAAACAGATCAAATAGCATTAGAAACGTTAGGTAAGTGAAGAAAGTGAAATTAATTCCAATGCATCTTTTAGTGTTACATTGCACAAATCTGACGAATATAGCTTTTGAAGAAAGTAGTAAAAAAAGAAATAGTAGTAAAAAGTGCGCATTGCTTACATGCACGCTCAAAAGTAGTGCACCTGAGAGAATGTTATATAAATAAATGTTAATTTGCACACAATTTTGTGTTTAAAAAAGATATCGTCAGTCATCCTTACTGTTGCACAACATGCTTTGTATTCATTGTTTCATACACACGCTCAACTGTTTAACTTTATTGTACTTAATTACTTTTTACTCTTAATTTTCTCCATTTCTTTTTTTGTTATTATTGGCATTGAAAATTCCGTGTCGAATGCTTTTCATGCGCACATCCCGCAAACTGTTGCCTGTGTGTATATGCATCTGTAAATATGATCCTGCATTTGTACGGTGATTCGGTAATGGGTAAACACTCAACGATGAAATCCACAATGAACTCACTCGCTATACTATATTCTGAAAAATATCTTGAACATTTATTTGCAACCACAAACTAAAACGAAACTCATACGATATTCATTTTTGTAATGTGTTTCACGAAAATACTAAAGCAAGGAATAAAACTATTTCAGAAGAAGAAGAACCATCCAGTTTCTTCGAGCAGGCGCTGCTGGCCATTCGGAATGTGGCCACTTACATTTACAAGAATAGCTACATCTTTACCAACGTTATAATGATGGTGAGTAGACGTAACAAGTTAAACAAGTTATCTGAAATACAATATTGTCCGCATCGTTTTTACAGGTTTGGAGCATCATGTATCACAGTTGGTTGACATTCGTACTACTGCTGTGGGCTAATGCAATCTGGATCTTACCGAACCATCGCAGAAATATGCTTAATTCTAGTCCATTTCTGGTGATATATGCGGAGCTTCTCCTATTGGCCCAGTTTCTCTACGGGATGAATCTTACAGAGGCTGAGCTGCCGACAGTCGTGGATGTAAGTTTTGGTAGTAGACAAGACTAGTGAAACCATGTAATAATAACGCTGTTCGTTGTACTAGGGTTCTGGTATCAATTTAGAACAAGTGGGATTCGTTAGACGCACCGAGTATCCATGCGTTCCGCTGCTTGTGAAGTCGCTATTCACCACGATGTTTTGGATTTCGTTGCGTCAACGAATCCAGGAGAAACAAACGGAGCGCCGGGAATCGATGATCGCTAACATGGCCGCCCCACTGCAGCTACCAGTAGGAGCAGCAACGACTGCCGCTACAGGTCCTTCGTCGGTTACTGAACATGTGCAAGATAAAAAATCGTCTGCGATCGTGGACAAGATGGCGAAGTTCGTACGTTCGTTAATGATCAAGTTCTGGATCTGGGTGGTGGCCCTAACGCTATTTCTTTCCGCCATCATCGGTAACCGGATGACTGTATTCCGAATCGTGTACATGGTGTTATTCTTGTGCTTTGTACTTACATTCCAGGTGAGTAATTGTGGGAATGTCATAAAACGAAACCCGCCTATAATCTCGTCTACTATCACGCTTTTCTTTTCAGTTTTCCTTCCGAGTGTGGCGTAGAGTCATGTTTACGTTTTGGCTGACAGTTATCATGTACTCGATGGCCATTTTAATATTGGTTTACTTGCATCAATTTGAGCAGTTTCCAGGGTATTGGGCAGCAATAGGCATATCAAAAGAGTTGTATGTATCTTTCTGGAAGTTAATAACATCGTGTACATACGATATGCTATAATACGCTTTCTATTTGTAGACAAGAAGACATAGGATTGGAGATATTTAAAACTGGTCAGTTGTTTTTACACCTGGTTAATCCAACATTGGTTGTTATCATTACTGTTATCCAGCTGCACTATTGTCATGACCGGTTTCTGGTTATTAGTGAAATACCAACCGTGTAAGTATGGTGCATAGTTTTCAATAGTTACGGGAATAATCATTACGTTTATACTTGTTTCGACAGCCAAACCGAGGATCCGTCGGAAGATGAAGAAAACCATGAACCTGCAGCGCCGGTTACCGAAGGTCCCGCCTATGGTACATTTACTAATGCCGAAAGCAATCCTATTGAAGCCACTGCAGTACCTTCGGCTCAATCCATCGCAACAACAGAAGGACAACCACCTCCAAAACCGTCCATACCATCGGATGCTCAACCAGTGCAAGAAAAGTTCATTGATGTAGATGATCAAAGTGAAAAGTTGGAAGATTTTCGGTTCCGGAAGCTCTCGAGACAGGAGATTACCGGTTTCGCACGAAAGGCGTGGAAACAATCGCTGCAACTGCTGGAATTAACTTGGCTGTTCTTCGAGATCCACATGCTGAAGATAGTGTTAATAGTGGCATTTTCACTGAGCGTGAACTCGGTCAACTTTCTGCACCTGTTGTACGTTGTGCTGTCGGTTTTCACGGTAAAAGCACACACAACCGGAAAGGATTCACTGATGTACATACAGCTGATTAGAATAACGCGCATCATGTCGCTGTTCTCCGCAATAATGCTGATCTTAACCATGATTTATCAGGTGAAGTACATCAAGGAGGAAAATTTCCAAAGCGAATGTCCAAATATTGATGCGAACACAACACAGATGGACATGAACAATGCCAAATGGTTCGGAATGCGCAAAACCGGATCGGGTGAAACGTTGTCCGACCTGCTGAGACCATACCTGGTGTACATACTTATAGTGACCGTTCATACGGTGACCATTTTACGCCAAACGATACACCGCATACGGCTAGGACAGTCACCGAAAACTCCCGCTCTAATGTTTCCGAATGTTGTTCGGGTCGATGCGGACAAGGATATACCAAGGATGATCCAGTATTTGTTCAACTACGGATACTACAAATTTGGAGTTGAAATTTCACTGGTGACGTTGATTGTGGTGATTGGAAATCGCATGGACGTGTTTTCTATTTTCTACGCCATATGGCTCGCGATTTTGTTCCACATGACGCGTGAAGGATTGCAGCGTCTTTGGAAACCACTGACGTGGTTCATCGTAGTAATTATACCTATACAGTACCTACTGTTTATCGGGCTGCCACCGCTCGCGTGTGTCAACTATCCGTGGTTTATACCGCAGTTGGATCACTTCCGTATCTGGGCCATGCTGCCCGAAAATACGAACGGGTTTAGAAGCTTTGCCAACAAGATGGTGTCGGACTTTGTACTGCTAATGTTTCTCTGTCGCCAAACGGTTGTATTTCGGTTGGAGACAAATCCACCGCGGGGATTCGGTGGGGGCAGCAATCAGTCGGTGCTGGAGGATTTCAAAAAGCTTGATGAGGGAACTTTGCAGAATCCAACACCGGACTTTATCACAAAGGTGCGCAATTGGTTGGATATGCTGAAGCGGACGCTGTTTTTGGTGTCCTTTTGGTTTACGTTGGCTGTTGTGTTCCTGTCCGGATCGAGTCGGGTGAATTTGTTCTCGATAGGTTACCTGATCGGTGCGTTCTTTTTCCTGTGGCAAGGAACAGACTTCTATCTACATTCGATTGAGTATATTCTGAAGCGGTAAGTACTATCATTGTGTTTTATTGATGTTAATTGTGATTGACTTCCTTTTGTACTGATTGGCTACTTTTCAGCTGGAACATTCTCATATGCTATAATGTGTTCGTGATAGGCGCCAAAGCATTTCTGCAACTTTTCGGTTGTCTGTTCCTGGAGAACCTAGTGAACAACAATTGCTGGGTAATGCAGTTGTTAGGGATGAACTGCCTATCATCAGCACTTCCACCACTTCCACCTGGTACTGTGGATCCAGGAGAACAGTGCAATATTCCTCATCCGTCCGATGCAGGCCTGTTTTGGGATGGAATGTGTTTCGCCTTTCTACTGTTGCAGCGGCGTCTATTCTCAAGTCACTACTTCTGCCACATCATCAACGAGTCGAAGGCGAGCAAATATTTGGCATCTAGGTAAGTTACATTAGGGTGGGGTTCGATCATGTAATGTCTTGTGCTGAATTGAATTTAATTTTGATATTTTATAGAGGTGCCGAGTTGATTGAGGAACTGCGAATCAAAGAAAGTGCGCAAGAAGCGGAACGTGAACGACAGATATTGGAAAAAATCAAAGCCAAAATGGATCGTATTAAAGCGACGCAGCAGAAAATTCTGGAGGCTGTGCAAGATCCTGCCACTCATGCGATAGGTAACCCTTTTCAGATCCTAACAGTGCACCCGATATCAGATCAATTTCTTTTCCAACTAGCAGCTACATATGTTATGGGTTGCGTTTTGCAAATACGTTTCATTATTCGTTTAATGCGTCGAAGGAGATCTTTTTTGCGCTACCTATCTATCCGCGTTCTGTCAAGAATTAGCATAACGCGAACATTTAAAGTAATAGCGAATTTAAATTTTGAAGATCGCTCACTTACTTACTTACGTTCATTGTTGTGGTATAAGATGTAACTTGTGCGACATTTAACTATGTGCATGAGACACCCGAGCTGGAGTAAGTATTTTTATTTTATATTTTAAGTTAGTTTAACTTTTAGGTCTTTCACCTATTTTGGGACATTTATTTATGTATTAGTGATGGGTGTAGAACGGAACTTAACTGTGAGGATAATCATCTAGCAAAAGATTACCAATTCTGTAAAACATCTAACGATTAGTTACTATTTTAAAGAATGAATACAAATAAGATCGTTGTTTGGTTTGGCTCACTAAGCATTTTGGATCACAATTCATTCTTGATCATTGTTGCCTTTTACAAGCAAATGTGCATAGTAGTGTAGTGTTGCACCAGCGTATTACGTTATCTAGTTATATGGTAGATGTAATTTGAAACACTTCCTGTAGCACACTGGGCTTGTGTGAATGCAAACCTTGTAGCATATTTTGAATGCAGTTAGAAGTGGCATGGAGAATTTAACAATCGTTCAAAAGGCTAACCGGAACGGAGACGGTGGTATGGGTGGTTCCTTTCTTTCGTTTCTTTTCTCTTTCCATCATTCCTTACGACAAACGTACAAAATACTATCAATGTACTTGCGCTGCTTACTATTTTACTACACACCCGGAAGATGCCGGACGGCGTCAGCTACCGCAGACTCATAGTATGTCATCATATACAGGATACCACACACCGATAGAGGACGAAATAGCGGCCAATTCAATGTTTATCGAAGGCGAGGGTCTCTCGGAAATGCCCTCGGACAACGGTGGATTGACGGTGGGACGAGGATCGTACCAAACGCAGGTTTGTTGGGTTACCGATGTTTGATCATGGAGAGCAATGAAATCATTAGTGATGCGTGAGTTGACGGCTATTTATCGGATCAGAAACACGGAAAATTAAGATATTCCGCAATATCCGGCAGATAGCTCAGTATACGAAACCTATTACGAATAACTATTACACCCTTCCACCGTAGGTACCATCGCCAAGTTCCGCTCTAATGACGGTGTCGCTGGATGCTTATTTGGATCCTCAGCGAATGTCGTTTGATTCGCCTAATGATTTGATGGCCCGCGTGTGCAGCCCAGATGATACGTTCCCTGTGTTTTCACCACCACCGTTTGATAAGGAGCAACCGCAGTTCGTGGCCACAACCACTAACACGCTTATGCCACCAACCAAAACGGCACTGCAAACGCGACAGCATCGCCGACAATCGAGTTTGAACGCAGTATCATGGCCAGCAAATAATGAACTAACTGTTAGTCCAAAAGCGCAACATCGCACAGTGCCTTCCGGCAACATCTCCATGCCAACTGAAGTAATTCGCTTAAAACTGTTCACTTACCAGCGGGTTCGATTGGCCCCGACCGGCACATTGATTAGACTTTTTAAGAAACAATTCAGATTAGGAATTTGAACCGTTAATGATTAGGCTGTATTGCTTATTTTAGGAACCCGGTAACGGTCGAGACAATAATGACCATTCTCAGCAACCTTCTCAATCACCGCGTTCACCTCGCTCTCCGCGTTCGGCTACCTTCGCACCAAACCAACCACGCCACCGACGGTTGTCGAGCATAGGATCTGGTTCCGGCGTACCGGATGAACTGACCGGAGGTGATGCGGTCGGTGCGCGCCGTCGTTCGAGCTTCTTGGTGTCGCTGTTCGTGGATGAGGATACCACGCGGTACGATGAGGTAACGACCACCGCGAACGGTGGCCCCATATCCCGGCGACGGTCGCGATCACGCAGCTTCTGGGGTCCGGTTGGTGAAGCCGGTTTGCGGGACTCGATCCGTTCCGCTCGATCGCGTTCACCTGTATCACACCACGAGTGTAATTATATTTTACCACTTTCCTTACCGTACATTTATTGATGTTCGTGTCGTGTACCGCATTTCAAACGATTCTGTTTTATATTCTTCTCTATTACTTACATTAATTTTGCTCTCTTACTTATCTTACGTGATGAATCAACGTTGCTTACGTTACGTTTCTCATTCACTGACACGCGCAGCTGCTTTCGTCTTTCAGTCTGCACTCGTTTTAATTGCACAAAAAACACTAAAGACTAGTTTATAATACCTTCATAGCTGTAATACAATGATTACCCAAATTTACTAAACCTCGAACCCGCAAGGTAAGAATGTATCGCAATGATAGAGGCAGCAAGTCTATCAATTATCAATAATTGTACATAGTTTAACAAATAAATATTTTTTTCTCTGTTGTGTTTACATTTTTCTATATACTACTTTAAGCTGTCAATAGATATAACAATTAAAAGTGATAAAATCGAATGTAAAAGTCGTAAAATTCTGTGCATGGAAAAGAATAATCTGATTCTTGTGATGCACTTAGTGAAAGTGATTTAATGTCTGTACATATATTATGTGGGCAATAGAGTAAATAACTTTCTTATGCCTTTACGTGTATCGAATATTCGTCAACTTTCAGGAAAAGTTCGCCAATTTATAACACAAATCTATGCAAGATTGTTTGTTGCATCTTACTACTAAATACTGCGTTAGATCACTAAGAAGATTACTTAAAAAACAGCTTGTACGGGTGTATTCTACATCGGTTGACCTTTTGAGCTATGTTTTGGGATTGCGTAATTGTAGGTGTGCAACATCTATTTTTGTTGAATTTCAAGTGAAATGACCAAGCCCCCGACCAACCTAAGCCAAAAACTTATCCTTTAACTAAAAGTTATCCTTAAATTATCTATTGCATTTTTTTTTTTGCATACTGAACCCAAAACTTAGCTCAGTGAAATTTGGCCGGTGACAGTAGTACCCTTGTACTAGTGAAAATGAAGTATATTTTACTATTTTCTTCCCTAAACGCACGTCCACAAGTGTTGCACTCGTTGTCAATATGTTGCCACTACACTATGCCTTTTGTTACATTTTCAACCCTCGGTTTTGTTTTCTCTCTTCCTCTTATTATAGATACTGTCGACCATAGGTCGAGCTTGAAGCGCAAAATATCGGAACACCGACCAACGGGTAACGGACGGTGGCAAAAAGCGCCGGAACCGCGATTCCTTCGCTTTTTGCATAACCGTATAATCTCTTTTTTCTTTGTTTTGTTGTCCTCCCACCACTCCCATCGCGTATTCATTGCTAGAGAATTCTATTACCCCATCGTTCGTTGGAGTATGTAGTATTCGGATGCTGGATGCACTTTTTCTCTCCCAGCGCTGTATCGCTTTCGGTTAACGCTCTGTTTGTTGTTTGTTCCATTTGCAAAAGTGTTGCGCAATTAGAGCTGCTAGGTTTTGAGCCGGTAGTTCCGGAACGATATGGGATGTGATTTTGTGGTTGAATCTTAGTTGTACCCACACGCCGTACTAATAACTGGGAGAGATAACTGTCACTGTTTCGTGTACCGGTAGGAGTATTTGTTTCCCATCTGTAGTCATTTGTGACTAAAACACTAGGGTGGATGTACCCTCTCTCTGTCAGTGGTTTGGTTGGCTGGTCGTAATGTTCCTAATCGTCTCTATATACTGGCTAGGAAACGTGTCTCTAATATATCTGCCTGTCTGTCATTTCTTTTCTAACCAGTTTTACGTTTACTCATGGCAATATGTGGTTAATTCAGGCATAAAGCTTTCCTAACGCTTCACAATCGACATCCTAGCAATAGTCGAGCTATATACTAACCTTGAATCGCCTGGAAAATGCAAAAATCGTTTCTCATTGAGATCGGTTGGGAACTTATCAAAAAGTTCATCCTGGTTCAAAACAAATGTAGTGGAAAGAAAAAAAAAACTGGGAAATAAATATCCCGGTGATTGCATATTTAAAAACTGGTTTATCTTCTCCACATTCGCGAAATTTTAAAATTTACCTGGTTATAGGTTTATCACTTTTAGCACATCCTATTGGCAATACTTCGTCACACCTTCACGTCACAAAGGATTGCACTATTTCGTTAGTTTGTTATTGGCATAATTAAGTAACTGGTTTATTTGTTATCTTCGTTGTAAGCACTTACTGTCCAAATTGATTTTTAAATAGCAAAAGATCTCTGCCATTCCTTGGTTACAGGTGTGACAAAAAGGTTATAAGTAACATTAACGAATTTAAGTTATTCTGTCAGTTCCCCAGCACACAAAGATCTGGTGCCACCGATCTTTGATTTGTTCTATACACGATAAACCCCGTAGAATAAGCTTTATTCGTTATTTGGGTATATTATGAACTTTAAAGATTCCAATCAATACAAAGCAATTAATTCGTCCTTATTATATGCTCCTTTCAGCCATACGGTCCGGTGACTATTACATGTTTGAGGAGGTGGAACAGGAGTTTGAGCTGGATCTAATGGAACCACATGAATATGAAGATGATATGGATGAAACATCACCAAAGGATCAACGGATCCGCCATAGGCTTACGCTGGGACGGGTAAGTTTGTGTGTGTGCTCAGTTCAAGGCTGCATACGATAATAATTTTATTGGTTGATAATTTGATTATTTTATTGGATTTCCGAAAAGAACTGTTGTAGAAAGGCGGATATTTTGTTTTTACCCCATATTTTCCTGTTATTTGTAAGTGTATCTTTACACCGATTAATATGTCGCACTGTGTATGTGTTGCTGTTGTTGTGTTATTCGTTCACTTCGAAAGCTCGCCTGTGGTTTGAACTATTTCTATGATATAAATGTTTTTTTTTAATGCTGTTCACTGCGCACTGAGTCAAAAACGCATTTCGTTTAAATTATATAAATTTTTTGTGTTTTTTTTATCTAATTTCTATTATCACAATACACCCATTGCCTGTGCCATCACTGTACTTTGCACTGTATGTACAACACCACAACTTACTGGCGGACGTGCATCCATTGTTGTTGCCCGTTAAAACCAATTCACTCTCAACCCTTGCTCGACACGTGCATTGTTCGTGCATCCTTTAACCACGTCACCACGTCGCCTGTGATATCTGCACTTGTTACAATGCGCCTGTGTTGTTATAAAACGAACCGCATCCCTGCCCATGCACACAATCGCAATAGTTGGCCGCACAATTGCGCAAGCAAAGACAGCAAGAGGTGTATGAGTTTGCGTACGGCGACCGTTCTGATAATGAGGACACTAAAGAGGTCGATCAGGCTCCTACACTAGCGTCCAGCGATCTGCAGGCAGATGATCGGCCACATCCACCGTTACGTCGACGTCTATCGTCACCGGCCGTTGTACGGCGCAGACAAGTAGGCATGAGCGCCGGTGAGCGCGGTACGGACGACTGTAATACTGCCCTACCGGAACGATCTGCCCTTTCCGAACCATTAGCACCGCACGATTCAGCTCATTCAGTGAGTTTTGCGTTTATTTCCGTTCGATTTTCGCCGTATTTTGATATTTCATGCGCGTACTTGGTGTTGCATAATGCTAGTTCCATTGATGTGTTTTTTTCTCATTGTTTCTTACCAGTTCTGCATTACGTGTTCTGTTGATTTCTTTGTTTTTCGACCTGTTTCCATGCGTCTTAGAACTTGCGAAACGAGTTGTTATTTTCTGTTCTATTACTTAGTTTTATTTTTTGCTTTTGTAGTTTTCTATTATCATTCTTTTTGCTTACGTTATCGTAATAATTTATTTAGTTAATTTTGCTATTAATTTTTTTCTATGCTTTCCATGAAAAATTGTGTAATAACAATTTTGTTCTTCTTTTCATTAGTTTTTGTAGTATTTTTCAAATTTTATGGAACTAATTGTGTTTGTATAGTTATGAAAAATGCTATATGCGTCACTGTATATTATTTC
Organism: Anopheles marshallii; assembly: GCF_943734725.1. Taxonomy (NCBI): domain Eukaryota; kingdom Metazoa; phylum Arthropoda; class Insecta; order Diptera; family Culicidae; genus Anopheles; species Anopheles marshallii. The sequence continues at coordinate 2,008,077 of NC_071327.1, read as the reverse complement.
CATTTCATCAAAGTATTCATTCATCACCACCGAGATTGTCTAAAAAACGATAATTTAGCAATTGTTTGGTTCATTCGACTACTTCTGCTCACATTATGCTCGTTGTTCACCTTTTTCCTTCCATACCGTTGTTGCTTCGACGCCGTGCATTCTGGACTCTGTGTCCCTTACTCTGTACGTTTCTGGGAGCTATTTTCCTCTTTCGTGGGTTGCGCGTGTAACTAGCAGGAAAACAGTAGGTTTCGGTACCAAGCTTGGACTTTGCGATTTAGCATAAGGAACTGCACAGAAATCGCCTCACTGTTTGTAATCGTTTCCTTTTCTGTAACTGGCTTATGTTCAAAATTAAGGCTTGTGGAATGTATTCATGGGCTGTTAGCTTTCTAAACACGAGTGCTTCGCATTTGCTAATCGTTTGTTCATTATTTTAGGCCACTCGACAACGAAAACCGACTGCGTTAGATGCACCGGATGCTCAAACGGGAGGCCCGAGTCGGGAGTTGCATGCCCAACAGTCGGTTACGGACGAAGAGGCACGTCTGCTGAGCGACGAAGAGGATGAAGTTGAGGGCACTAAGGAAGCTGCCCCGGAAGAGAAGAAGAGTAAATTTTCCTTGTCGGGATTAGCGCTAATACCCGCGTTCTTGGCCGGTGCCGTTGGTTCTCTGACGTTGCGGCTCCATCGTGCTTCTCGTAACTATCGTTACGTGATGCGTGTGCTGACCCGCGAAAAGCAGGTGCTGAAAGAAACGCCCGGCTTCGGTGTTGGTGTACGTGACAAGGACGGTGTATGGACGCACTGTGTATCGCGAACGGCCAGGTAAGTTCTCCATCCGTTAAGGCTTTGTCAAAGAGAACGGGAATAGCAAGCCCATTTGTTCGTAGTGTGAGCCTAACCGATCAGTTGATCGAAGTGTTTTTGTGTGTGTAAATAACATTGTGGTGAAGGAATCATGTAACGCGAAACTAACGTAATATGTGTGTACTTTTAGAACATGGCTTGAGCTACTATAGAGAGGCAACTAGTATGTCCCGCATTGCATCCTTCCTGTAACCGCTCTTGTACCTATTATGATTTCAATTTTAACCATTAAATTTACGCAGTAGTACTTCACCACAGCCCGAAGGTACGGCTCATTCGGGTTCGGCACACTCAGGCTCTAGTAGCAGTAGTATATTGTCCCGTCCCGGATCGCTTGCATCCATCAGTAGATTCAACAGTAGTAACGTTAACGACAACACTGACTACGAACGGGACTATGCGGAAGCGGAACAGCCGGCGTCTGCCGTTCCATCGTCGCCAGCGGTAACGTTCACGGTGTCCGATGTCCAACCGGACACGGCGAGCGAAAGCGAAGCCAAACCTAACACAATCCGTGATCGGCAGGAATACTGTACAGAACGGCAGCTTGGGGATGAAGGGTAATACTATGAATACTACAGAACTACACCATTAAAGCACAGAACGGATCTAAAAGATGAGAAAGAGAAAAAGAAAAAGAGAGAGAGCCAACTGTCAATTTATTTCGTTAAACAGCGACTGGTTACCGATTGCCAACTTTCCTAATGGTGCCATGATGATTTTGTATTTTGGGCACCGTAATGTCACAAAACTGCTTTTAGTAGCGACATTAGATAGAGAGTATAGCAATAGATTGTACATTAACTAGAATGAAAAACTTGCACATAGCTGTATATATTTTTGAATGCTTATTTAGTTGATCGCTCTGTTTTTGCTGATTCGTTCGAAATGTTTCAACATATCGACAATTAATTTGTGGTGTTGTTTTGATGAAGAATATTAATGCAGTTGTTTGTAATATTTATATTTCGTTCAGACTGCATACAGTAAGTGGATTAGGAGCAGCGTTAGCGATGATCAGTCGTAAAGATCCGCTAAGAGAAGAGTAAGTATCAATCTGTACAGATTGATCCTCGGTAAAGCACTTTACGTCTATTTGTGGTAGCTGCTTGAACAAATGTATTTAGAAACTATCGACTTTGCTATTAATTATTATAATTGATGATGATGGAAATCATACACTATCCATGTTAGTTTTATGTTTGTTTTATAAATTTTGTACCGATTTATTAGAAAATTGAGTTATCTTTTCAACCAGTATTTTTGTTTGTCGACGTTTTGTATGATCCTTATACTTTATTTGGTTGTTGTATTTATCACACACACACACCATCCAAAGACTCGAATCATACTATCACCGTAGGCGCAGTAATAGTTTACTACCCGAGATACTAATCTCGGCACCGTCGGCCGAACGCGGTCTGGACGAAGATGGGATACCGTACCGCTACTATTCCAATGATACGCTGGACAGGTACAGTCCCTATACTCGAAATGCAAAACACCGCAAAAGTGCAGCAGCACGCACTTCTTCACTGCAGGATATAAATTCCATGTCGTCACAGATCTGCTAACTACACACTGCACTCATAAATGAACATGATCTCACTGCACCAAAGCTCACTTTATGACGTCTTTTTTGAACATCTTCCACAACGTATCGTACTCCCAATAACCCACTTATCGCTTGTAGTCAATTTGCTGGTCTAGGTGTTGTTTTCATGATCTTGGATAAAACTAATAATTCAAAATTGATCACGAAAAAAAACATACAGCATTCGAATGAGCAATCTTTAGCCGTCAGCAAACTGACATCAGGTGGATATTTGATCTATTTCACAAAATGATTGTGCACATTAAAAGAAATTTTGGGAATTATTTTTTTAGGGCTAACAGTTCTAAGGCACTCTTCACTACCTTTAACAAAATGTTTCTGCAATGATAATATATAATGTATTGGTCGAAGGCTGGTAAATATTTCTATGCGCCTGTTGATTGTTGGATTGAATAACCAATGCTTAGTATGCCTTACTTGCTGTAAAGGAATAACATTACTTATGTAAATTGTAGAGCATGATCGATAAACAATAGAAATATTGAAGTCGTCGCTACTGTTGAATATTGTTCACTTCAGTTTGTGCCAATGTTTTCATTCAAGCCTTTATCTCCACAGCAAAACCGACGGCAGCTCTACCGAAGCCGTCAAACGTACTCTAGATGAGGTGAGCTCCGACGAAGACTTCTCGTCGCGAAAACACTCCATACTGTTCGAGCTGTTTCAAGCAGCATGGTACGCCGTTATGTCACACACCGATTTTATTTGCTACTTTGTAGTGTTTTTAAATCAGGTAAGTGTAGCAACATGTATGGCGTGATCTTTGTCTTATGCTTAATTTCATTATATTACAATTTTAGGTTAACTCCGCCAGTTTGCTTTCACTGCCCCTTCCATTGATGGTAACGCTCTGGGGTACGCTCACGTTCCCGCGTCCAGCTCAAACTTTCTGGACGATGCTGATCGCGTACACTCAAATGGTGGTGCTGGTGAAGTGTATCGGTCAGTTTGAAATGTTCTGGTGGAACCAGACTCCAATACCTTCCAATCAACCGTTCCACGTAGCACGGCTGTTCGGCATTGAGCGAAAAGACGGCTATGCAACGTACGATCTCATGTTGCTGCTTATGCTATACTGTCATCGGTTTATACTGAAGTCGCTTGGTCTGTGGAAATCGGACCCAACAGACGAAGGGGCACTCACAGAAGGACTGTACCAGGTGGACACAAATGACGAGCGTGCAAAGGCGCTAATGGCGTTGGCAGACGACAATGAGAAAAAGTAAGATCTCTAGCGTGTTTGGTTCCATTTAAAGTTTCTTATTTAACGCTATTATATTTTTTGCGAGGAAGAAAGCATCGTGAAGAATATCTTTTGAACTTAAGAAATGCGCTTCAGCAAGCAAAATGTCGTCCACCGATGGATGAAGTTAGAAACGTTAAGCAAGGTTTTAAATTTTCGTGTGTTATTGTGGAGTTTTTGCTCATATAAATTGATCCTTTCTATTATTTCATTCATTAAGCTCGAATATCACGAAGGGAGACAGTAATGTTGTTTATTAAAAGCCACACTTTATTCATACGAAGACATTTTTCGAGTGGAAGTGAAAGAATGTTTCCTCCAATGGCACTTGAAAAGATGGCCTTATCAGTAGCTAAGTTCGTTATTACCGTAGATCCTATCGGGTATGGTCTCTAAAGTGTTTTTAAACTTATGTTACTGAACCAATTTAAAGTATACCCATTTTATTTCTTTATTACTAAAATTATTTTTTTTTTTAGACGCGAAACATTGGAAATACGTCCACCGGATGAACTGACCGGACTTTCGATGGTAAAAATTAACGAAAAAGATAGAACGATCGTGGAGGAACCGACAGGCGAAGAGGAGCCAAACGTGCTTTGTGTTACCGTTCATTCGGAGCCAACGAAAAAGTACTTCCCACAAATAGCGAAGGCGTCGTTCTTGAGATACTCAGCGGCATTGAAGGCGTTCTTTGCCCAGCTGTTCGACCGTACATCCCGCAAAACGACCGACGTGTACGGATACATGTTCCTGTGCGATTTCATAAACTTTTTTGTAATTCTTTTTGGTTTCTCATCCTTTGGGGTACGTGTATCGAGTAGATAGACATGCTAAGGATTATTATTGAATGTGTGTTTCCCCCTCTTTGCAGAGTCAAGACGGCGACGGTGGGGTTTTGTCATACTTTGAAGAAAATCGAGTACCAGTCACATTTCTACTGATGTTGCTCATTCAGTTTTTCTTGATAGTGGTGGATCGAGCGTTGTATCTACGCAAGCACATACTTGGCAAGATAGTGTTCCAATTCATTCTGATCATCGGTCTGCACGTGTGGATGTTTTTCGTGTTACCTGCGACAACGGAGCGCAGCTTCAATGCAACTACTCCGCCGATTGTGTACTACATGATCAAATGTTTCTACCTGCTTTTCTCGGCGTATCAGATACGGTGTGGTTACCCAGCTCGGATTTTGGGCAACTTTCTAACGAAGGGCTTCACGATGGCCAACTTCTCTGGATTTAAACTGTTCATGACCGTACCGTTCCTGTTCGAGCTGCGTACACTGATGGACTGGATCTGGACGGACACATCGATGACGTTGTTCGATTGGTTGAAGATGGAGGACATCTTCTCCAACGTGTATCAGCTGAAGTGTATGCGCCAGCTGGAGGAAGATCTTCCGGCACCGCGTGGTCAGAAGAAGGGTTCGATGGTGAAATATCTGATGGGTGGTGGAATGATGCTGGGAATAATCTTTCTGATCTGGTTCCCGCTGGCACTGTTCGCGTTCAGCAATGCGGTCGGTCAGCCTAACATTCCGCACGATGTGTCGGTGGAGTTACGGATTGGAACGTACGAACCGGTGTATGCGATGAGTGCACAAAACAACAGCATCTATGGGTAGGTATTGTTGCAGAAGAAGTTGTCTTAACGTTCCTCGCTAATATGAGTGTTACTTTCTATAGACTAACCCCAAACAATTGGTCAAACTTTACGGCACCGTTTATGGAGCGTGCCGCGCAGACGTTCCTTTCGAACTATGAACCGGCGGATGTGGCGGCGGTACAGCTCGGTATAAGCTCGACTTCCATCTGGAACATTTCACCACCCGATCGGAATCGGTTGTTAAACGATTTGATTAACAACGTAACGCTTACCTGCCGGTTCCGATACACGATAAGTAGGATGACCAATTCGAAGGAAAATCCGGGCGTCATATCGGAGGAACGCACGTTCCAGCTAGAGGATGGTCCCGCACGTCAAGCGCTCATAAATTCGCTCACTAGAGAGAAAGACAACGATATGGCTGCCTTGATGAACATTATGCCAAAGTTTTTACGTGTGCAAAATAGTGGCTCGATTAGGCCAGTTCATCAGCTGGTGAAAACAGCCGATAGTGAGTAGGAATATAATTTGAAAAATATGGACAGCAAATTTTCAAAATGGTTATGATTATCTTTATTGTAGATGATGAAGCGGATGAAAACTATCGGAACATGCAGTTACGGCAGCTATACATGGATGAGAAATCGAACGTTAGTTGGTGGGAAGCAACGGAAGATTGTGCTGACGCGTTGTATGAAAAATACTTTATTCGATTGCCGTATGCCGATTGCGCCAACTATCTGGTGATTTACATGTTCAACGATAAAATCTTTCCAAGCACCATTAGTTCAATTGCTGCAGGAGGGTAAGAAGAAAAATGATTGAATAATGATCGGGAAAAGAAGTTAAAAATATATTCACTTACATTTGTTTCCCGTCCCAAATCCGTAGCATTATCGGTATCTACTCGACGATGATTCTCGTGTTCTCGCGTATGCTGCGAACAAGCATCTTTTCGGGTGCCAGCTCGAAGATTATGTTTGAAGATTTGCCGTACGTCGATCGGGTAGTTCAGCTCTGTCTGGACATTTATCTGGTGCGCGAATCATCCGAATTTACGCTGGAGGAGGATCTGTTTGCCAAATTGCTATTCCTCTACCGATCACCGGAGACGATGATCAAATGGACCCGGCCCAAAAACGAAGGTGGCGGGGACGATGAAACGGACACTATGACGGATCAGCCCGAATCGCACCCGAAGCAAGAATAAGCGGACGTGAATGATATGTTGTGTTTGGGTTTTGTGATAAAAAATGGTTATATTTGTTAATGGTCGAATGGGCAAGTGTGAAAGTTGTTTCGATGTCGTTATAGATCTTTGTTAATTTATATCGGATAAAAGCATAAAACCATTTTAAAGCAATACGCATGAATGAAGAAACATATACACATAATGAGACGGATAGATGAAGACAATCGAAAAGTAGTAAATTTCGAGTTAAACGTGCAGGAAAAGCCAGGGAGCGATTAAAATATTCTTTGTACATAAACATCGTTGAGAGTGAGCAGAAACGGGGTGTAAATTTTATTCGCATAGCGTCGTAAACGAACGAACGAACGCTTAACTGAATCTTGAATTTAATTCGAAAACTAGTCGAAAAGCGCGTTCCATGTAAATGTCATGCATTATTATCATATTTCGCTTCTCACTACTGGTTATACACAGGTTTTGCTAACATCCTTTTGCTTCCATTTGTCACGAACACGAGTAAATGATGCAGTACAAAAACTTCACGCAAGTAATATGTGCGAAACGGATCAATTTGCATTCATTGATAAATCCCGGCGGTTAGCGGATAAACACAACACCATAGATATAATCATTTCGAAACGTACTCGTTTTGTTTGTTCCAGAGTTCATCCATTTTATAGTGCGTAAATCAATCGGAATTTGTATCGTTAAATAAAGAACAAACGAAACCAAGTGAATTTTCGCAAAAAAATAGTGGACTTCATTCATTATATTTTGTTTGACGTAAATTTTGTGGAGGACAAGGACTCAAAAAGAGGGGATATTTGTTTTAAAAGCCTATGAAAAAGAGCGACTGGAGTGCGATATTCTGCTTTTAAAGAGATGTGGAGTAGAGACTAAGTATATAAGGTATTATAGCTTAGCGAACTCACACGGTTGAAAAGACTCTATCAAGAACGTCAATGTCCATACCCTTTACGTTAAGTGTCATTCTCAGACATGAAGCAGAAATCCTTTTGACGTTCTTGATCTACTAAGAGATAATAGGAATTCCTGTGGTATAAGACAGAAAGAAGCATAAGGATTATTTTTTGGAAATCCAAGTCGATGACGATGGAAGACGTCATATCCATAGGAAAACACCATTCTTTCGTACCACAATATATTTTCGTGAATTGATGCTCTACACGCCATTATGTTTTCACTTCATTTACGGAAGTTTGTTTTATTTGCCGCCCCAAAACAGACATCGCAAGTAAGTAACCGTACAAAACAGATGTTCATATTACACATAACTTCCTAGCCCAAACATCTCTGATGACACTGTGCATGGGTGTTTTTTTAGCGTCCGAACCGCATGTGCCCGTAATCATCAAACTGATCACCTTCACCACCTCGTTTCCCGAACCGCATATGGCCGTAGTCGTCGAATCGTTTCACCAAACCACCGACCTCATCATCCTCGTCATCTTCGTCCAGCAGTGTCCCACCGTCGGGAAGATATCCTGCGAAGTTAAATCGTAGCTGGTCAGCCTTTCCAAGATCCACTGGCTCAGAAGATAATAGTTCCGACGTACTGGCCGCCTGGTCCTTCAACGTCAGTACAGGAAATGGTGCCGTTCGTCGGTAGGCTTGAAAGGCGCTAGTTCCCAAATGTTTTCGGTCGTACTGTCTGTTTTTGGTTCGGGCACGGTAAGCATTGTTATCCTTAAGCCATGCATGCTGCACTTTTTCTAATCGAACGCTATCACTACCATCGTCGGCGGTTGAGGAGCCGGCTGGAGAGTGTCCAGAACCGGACGATGTTAGCACGAGGGATCCAATCGGCTGTGCCTCACTGACCAGAGCGTAGTAGGCAAGATAGGCTACCAGCGAAACTAGAAACGCTACCGTTACCTTCGCCATGGTAACGCGCACTGTTCCTCACACCAGGGCACTACTCGTCGAGTATGCAGTTGCTTGCTCGGATGCACACTGTTGTGTTCTGCAGCTACGAAATCCGCGTGGGGCAGCTTTTATAGTGCCGATAGGCTAAAACGGTAAGCTCAGGGTACGATGCAAGTCACGTTCAAAGCAAATTATGCTAATATTTTTATTCTTTCCGTGTTAGGTGATGTTGAAAAATCGTGGATTGAAAACTGTTTGCTCCGCTCCGGACGTACAACCGTCGTGGGAAGGATGGAGAATCCTGCGAAGCACAGGAGCAATCTAATTATCCGTTTATTGTCGGTTGGAACAGGCTGGAAGCAAGTGTAGAAGTAATTTTTCAATCCTGTTAACCTGTCAATAAGCATTCACCACCAATTTAATCGAAGCATACGGAGGAGCGCTGCTGGAACGTTGAATTAGCCCGCAAGTACGTAAGTAAACATCATTATATTTGTATCTTTAAGGAACGCATTGGTTTGAATATCGGGAAACCACAGTTTTCACTTTTGTTTCCCAAAGTAATTATTGGGTCTTGGGCTATGGGGTATTCATTGAACATTCAGTGAATACTTAATCTATTGACGACACACGCGGCACAAAATTGAACACAAAGTTAATGGCGTTAAGCACTACACATCGGTACAATTCGTTTCCCGAGCCTTTGGCTGCTTAGTGCTGAAGAACAATCCCTCACGGTAGGTGAGAAACACTGACGAGCACAAGATGTCGGCCGATTGGTCAACATTATGTCCCGTGCTTGGCTCACCATCGGCGCGCAGTACCACTCGGCGTGGACTTTTGGTGTGTGACTTTCGACCGCGTCCAATAGATCCGTAAGGTTTCCGCTTGTCCATCTGCCCATCTGGAGCACCAACAATTTGTAGTCGTCCATGGTCGGAGGCATCTCGGTCCCTTGTCGCAGTGGGCGATGCAATAGCGTACGCTGGACGTGTGCGTTGATACTTGTCGGACCAATCTTGCTGATGGCGCTTCAGGGAAGCACTCGACCCGAAGGCGGGGCGGAAATTTTGGGGCTGCCCTTCGCTGGCCACTACCACATCCGATGGGAACATGGCGCCCATACGTTTGGGGAAGATCTTTGGCTTAAGCTTGCTGTATCCTTGGTACACGGTGAGGAACTTCTCTAGCTTGCAGTTGAACTTTTCCGGTTCGAGCGATTTGCGGAGCTGTTGGGTTTTCTCTTTCGCAAGGATTAGAACACGGGTCGGCTGTATCATGGTGACCGTTGGGTGCCAATGCTGAACCGGACGAGTGATGGATGGCAACTGTCGCTTGGTGCAGCGACTTGAGGGTAATTTATAACTGTGGCAGTTCTGACCCTTAAACCACCTGTTGCGACACTTGCTAGCTTATTGGTAGCTCTAATTGAAGGAATGTTGCTATTGGATAACACTTAGCATCGAACTAGCTACCCAGTTGTTGAATAATAAGACACACCGACCGAATGGGCGGACAGAAACGAAGTTCTGACACCACTCTGTGTCGGCTCGAGCGGAACTTTACGTCATGTCTGCCCCGTTAAGTAATCCTATTACGTGCCGATCGCTTCCTGTGAGCGGACCTAATTAGACGAGTGCGACACAGGCGGCCAAATGTGTCATGAAAGCAGTGTGTCGAGTTCTCACTTGGGTTCCTCTACAGGTCTTCCATCACAGGTGTTTGCATCGTGCATTGATGGTCATGGCAAGTACATCGGTGCATGAGGTAACCGCATCCAATGCCACCAGGGTAGTGAACCCTTTCTTTGTGGATATTTCTGAAATTTTAAAGGATTCTCTAAGGACCCTTCGTTTTGTGTGTGTTATAGAATGTTGGACACATACATGGAGTGAGATTGAGAAAAATTTCCATACATTATGTGATTATGTTGTCAAATGGGGTTTTTTTATTTAAGGAAAGAGAATTCTCTATTACCTAAAGCTTAAAGATGATATAATTGATTGTGATATTAGAACTACCACAAAGCCCAAAGAATTATTTAAATGTAAGAAAAACACACACAATCATCTTCATCCTATTTTATTTTATTCGGGAATTACAAACCGACTGCACACTTCCGCGTACCGTACAAGTTTGTGCGGAGGTCCGTGTTTAGCTGAATTGAGGGGGCGACTTTCTTTAGCGGGATATATTACAAAATGTATACTCGTCTATACGCACAAGCACCAAACACTGTCCCGGGACGCCTTACGACACTATGAAACGGGCGTTACATTTTCCGTCCCAAAAGTGTGTGTGTGTGTGCGTGGTTGAATGTTTTAAATGCCTTTTTTCTTGTTTTTGTTGCAGTGTGTATGTGTGTGTGTTTTTTTTGGTGTACTGTTTACAGTCTAACTTCCATGTTTTGTTGCACTCCTGCCTCACCTTTAAACAGGCAATAAAATCAAAATGGACATAAAATTCAACTCGTGTTAGAAAACATTCTTACGACCCTATCGTTCTGAGTTCGCGTTTGTTCACGCTTGTTACGCTCGGTATTGTGATTTCGATTGAAATTTCAAATTGATTTTGTGTATTTTTCATATATTAACGCTATAAGCTTTTTCTGTTATGGCTATAATAAATCTGTTTCTCTTTTCCGCTTCCACTGTCAGTCGTAATCGACGATAAACTTTGTTTTGTTTTGAACACGGTTTAGTTATTCGAAAACCTCTTTAGAAGAGCAATTAAATTGAGCTTTAGAGAGCGTTTAGTTATTGTTTCTTGTTTTAGACTGTAGCATCGTGATAACAATATCGATAAACTGATCTGTTCCCCTTTTTAAGATAGGCTATGCTTGGCATTGTTTAAAGTTCGAAACGAGTTCTGTGCATTATACAATCTGTAACAAACAACGGGGGGAAGAATAAACCTATATAGCTCGTGCGGAAGTGAGGAATTATAATCATGAACAGATCGCTTCGTTCCTTCCGTAGGTAAATATAAACGATCGATACGCGCACGATTGGAGCTTCTCTTCATTTTGCTATAATGTTTCTATTTACTTCGTTTGATGCATCTCTGCTCGTTCTCACATTGTTGCATCGTATTGTCTTATTTTTGTCTTATAATTTAATTGAACTCTCCTAGCATAATAAGTTTGGTTTTAGTAAGTTATTTATTTCTCTCTTCGTACGGCGCCCACCTCTTATGTTGTTTGCTGCTTGTTGATTGATTCGATCGTGAATGTAAGTTGTTGCAAGTTTGAGGCTTTGGTTTGGCCATTTTCTTATTTCATTAAATGCGATACTAAGTAAGTAAACAACTATCATTTTTTATTGTCACATTTAAAGCTACTTTCTTGGAGTTTCGGTATGTTTTCTGTTTTTCTTTCCATTTTTCGTTATTGACGTTCTGTTTGTGAAAATTAGGTTGTTTTGCTTTATGTTGCTTGCCAGTGCGGGTTGGCATGAATTACGTTTTACGCTTCATTATGCACAAGCAACAGTGACGTTACTTTAACTTTTATATAATTCTTCTTATGTCGTTGTACAAAAAATTGATCTATTCTCTCTATCATGATCGGCGCTAGAAGAAAATCGTTTAAATTTTTCTTTATTATAAACTTGTCTCTGTTATGGATCAACACGTGTTTTTTTGTATATGTTTGCTTTAGAATTTCGCACAAACGCTCCTTTTTGTTTCGGGGTTTAAATGTTTCCCATTTTCTTTCCTTCAACGGATCGCTTTTATTGGTAAACAAATAGCTTTTATTCGCAACATCCAAAGCTGACAGAAACGGCTTTTCCCCAAAACGAAAACCAAGTAAAATCGGATCATAGAACAAAGAATAAATATAGAAATGAAAAACAAAACAAAAGCAGTTTTTAGTTATAAAACATAAGATTCATTATTTCATCGCACAAATTAATAACTAAACTTAAAAACGAATTATATACACGTAATATAATTGCATTCTAGTGTGATTGCCACTTGCCAACACAAAACTCACCATGGGCTGTATACAACTGATGAAGAATTGGTGAAATGTTAGCTTTTACCACTAAATCGCAACTATTTCGCTAGTTAAATAGCAACACAATTGCCGTAAGTACGGTACAACTACTGGCTACCAACGCTTGTTGCTTAACATTCAACACTGTAAAGAAGCACAAAAGTGACCGATGCGAAGCAAATACAGTGGCGCTCTAACCATTTTGTATTAAAATGAACCTTCAAAAATAAAAACCCATAAAAGCCGCATTGCATTTGAGTGGCCGAAAGAGACTGAAACTTTGGCGGCTGGATTGGCTACAACAGCGTACAGCGATGGCTTTGTAAGTAAGCTAAGCCCAAGAATCCCGATGCCATATGTAGTGTTGGCGCCAGGTCGTTACGTGTTTAGGGCCGTTGCCTTAATCGTCTCCTGTAGGGTCGTTACTTGGTAACGTTTGCTAACGTTGAATTATTATCGTATAATACGAACTGTAAATATGGTTGCCGCTGGACCGCACTCTAGCGATGCTTCTGATCTACTTGCTTTCATTTTGTTTTACTCCAGATGTTTACAATGGCTTATTTTGCCGCAGGATAGAACAGGATTCAAATGGGTATAAGAAAGAAAGCTATTCGATTGCTAGCTCTACCGAGAACGCATTTAATCTACGCGTTTCTAGTTTGGGAGTAGAATTCGATCGATGGAGTCGTGTACTGTACAGTCCACCTGTATTTGGCTGTGTTTGACACACATAGAAAAACACGTGCGGTACATCAGTAGCTAAGCTTTACTTAGTTTTAGTAGTTTTACATTGCATTTGCTACTGTTAAGGATGCAGCACACGTTGAACACTTGGTTTGATTTTCTTAAACTGTTTTATTGTCATGACTTTCCTCTGCGAGAGCGTCATTTGGCCGCCGCCTTTTTGTTTTTGTTCGATCGATGTACGCTGTTAGGTATCGTTTTGTCTTACGTTGTCTATAAAATGTTGCATTAATCGTTATCGATTTTGTGTCTGTGTGTTCAATAATGAAAGAAACAACGGTTTAAACTGTGCAACAGGTAAGAATAGTTTGAGAGAGAGAAAGATAGAGAGAAAGAGCAACGTTTGAACAACATACAACAGGCTAGGAATGGGTAACGAGACTCGAGAAAAGGATATTCGTTTTTGTACGATATAGTTGTTGAGATTAGTCAAGAATAACTTTTGGTCGAGTTACTTTACGTAGTTCGTTCGATAATCTTTCGATAATTGATGTTGGACATCTGAAACAAACGGATGGGCGAATGTTTGGGGCAAAACGGTGCCTTTAACCTTGCTCCATTACTGATATACCATTTTTTGTACTTATCGAAAATTGATATAGTTCTGTTGTACTGGACGCTCATACAGACGCTACCGAACTGATACGTAATGGTGTGTGTCTCAACATCAGGTAGATAGGTATTCCGGGTTTAGCAGTCGAAGGGAAAATAAGTCTACAGGATGTGCCATTACCCAACTGGCATCGCTATTCCATTGCTCCGTACATACGATTTACACTCATACTGTATTGTTGAAAATGTCACGCGGACAATCTTGTTCAATTTGACAAACAAATCATTACACATTTCTCTAATGAAACGATTTTGTCATACATATTGCATACTGTCAGACTAATTCGTTGAACGGTTGTCCAACGGTTGATAATTTAACTGCCAATTTTAACAAAACTTGTCACCTGTGCTGTGTTTTCTAAGGTTGGAAGATATGTCGATTTATAAAATCTTATTCGGCTTTGCCGTTGCTTAATGGCGTATTAAGTACGCACCGAAGTATGTATGTACACTAACTTCAAATAGGATTTAGGACCTTCTTCTGATCTGTACGCAAAAATGCAAATGTTCGTAGCTGTTTCTAGGGAGTAGGGGCAAACAAATGCAACCGTATACGCGTATTTGCGTTCCCTCCTACTAACATTCAGCGGCCATCTTCTTAGGCATCATCTAGTACATTGCAATGTCAAAGCATCGGTTATAAGTAAGCGCATACGCTACTTCTATATAATTTATTGTTTCTTGTTCCTTCTTTTTTCGTCCATTTCTAGGTTTTAAAAATACTTCTGGCGACCTTAACCCGGGACTGGCCAGTCTGGTTTTGATTCTGTATATATATATAAGTATGTATAATAGATCTGTATATGTTTATAAGTTACCGGGCTACACAACTGGAAACCAGCTTGCGTTTGTTCCGAACCCTACTGCCCTGCCTATGTTAAACTTCACTATAATTGATTTTGCTCTGTGTTTTTGCTACGTTATAAATTATTGTCTCTCTGTCGCTAACGTCTAAGGACTCCGACGATCCTGACCGGGAACACCAGTATTGTTCGGACCACATTGGTCACTCGTCCTAGAATTAGGACACCCTTATTTTTACAACAGTTTCGACTGGACGAGTTTCACTATTTTGATCGTTGATAGATTTGTTTATCTAATTTCTACTCTTTTCGCCTACTGGAGCTCGTCTAACATCCACAGCGTCATGTGGATCACAATGCAATGCAAACGAAAATTTACTAGGAACACTTGCACGCTCTTTTGTTCAAGGAATTCGAGTAGTTAGGTGACGTGTTTGCGTGTTGGTCTTTGTGGAAAAGCGCAACGAAACACGCGCCTTCAGATGAGCGGAACAAAAACACAAAACATCGTCTACCGTTTGCTAGTAAATGCTCTACCGTTATTCAACGACTGAGGGTCAGATGAGGGAATTCTTGCTCCTTCATGTTGCCTTGATTGGTGTCGACTTTTCCATTTACTAATACTTGTGCATCGGGCAAATTTTAAAGTACATATCTGTTGCTTAAGTTGGCTCTCAGTTCAAACTATACATTTACAGAGAACAGAGCCTACAGCCAGAACTGTTTACGAGCAAGAATTTCACGAGTATGGCAATCCTCTCCACCATCAAAGCATGCTGCGGATGGGAAAGGAAGCGGTCCCTTAAATACTATACTAAATACTCTACGTGTGTACCCATGTCTCATCGATTGATCGTCAACGTTCTCACGTATCGCGGATCCATTTCCTCGAGGTCTCGGCCCTTAGTCTCCGGCACGACCATAATGACGAAGAACAGTCCAACGCAGGATATGCAGGCGTACATCCAAAATGTACCATGTAAGCCCAAAAAGCTCTAGAAGAAAGAAATCACAGCGTTAGTATAGAGATCAGTACAATTCCCTGAAGTCGAGAATTCCAGAATTCCTTCAAAGCTCCCTTACCTGAAAGTCTACGAAGGTTTTAACACTGAGAAAAGCACAGAAGTAGCTGAAGCTGGTGGCAATGGAGCTACCTACGGCACGGTACTCCAACGGGAACAGTTCACCGACGAGCAACCAGGAAATGGGCGAAATGCCCAGTGCAAAGGCCACGGTAAAAACAAGCACGCAGAGCAGCGGTATCCAGTCGTTCTGTCCCGTCGCCATACTGACGTCCGACAGTACACCTCCTTCTGCAATAAGCATCTTGCTCGTCTCGCCATAGTACACACAGGATCCAAAGCCGGCCAAAGCAAGTGACATAAAGATGCTGCTGACGATCAACAGTGGTATGCGTCCCACCGTGTCGATCAGCAGTCCGGAAAGCATAGAGGCTAGCAACTGCACAAACCCAACCGCAATGGCCGCACCGTGGGGGTTCATACCGGCGAACGTTTTGCGGAAGATAGTGACGGCGTAGAAATTGAATGAGCTAGCACCTGTGGAGTAACAAAGGGAGTTGTTAGAAAGGAGGAACACTAGAACACTTTTCTGGCCAATTTGCTTACCGGTAAAACGTTGGAAAATCATCAACCCGCACGTGATGAGGATAGGTTTGACTAGACGAGCGTTACGCAGGACTGATTTCACGTTCGAAACGATCGCTTCAAAGGAGATCATCTCGAGGTAGTACCGGAATCCTCGGCGATGATTTCCGATCGGTATCGCTTGCCCAGTGGCTCCATCTACTGTAACACCGTTCGCTGTCGAGGTACTGATGCGATTGAGCAAGTTCATTCGCGTGGTACGCACATTCGAGCGGATCGTGTCCAGTTCCAGTTCTACATTTTTGTGCGGTCCTCGCAACCATTGAAGCGAGCTAGAAAGGAAAAGGAAGTAATAAAATGGTGAGTCCCATTTGGGGGAAGGAACATTTCGAAATGTCCTGGCCTTTCTCACTTACCGGTGTGCTTCGTCGTCGCATCCTCTTAAGACTAGGAAGCTCGGCGTTTCCGGTATGTAGATCACAGATATGAAGAGCATAATCGGTGCCATCGCGATCAGCATTGCTAGCTGCCGCCAGTCCAGGTACGCACCGAGCAGATACGATATCAGCATGCCGAAGTGTCCGGCAATCTTCTGGATGGCACTGAGGAACCCCCGAATGTCGGGCGACGCAATCTCGCTGACGTACACCTGTGCCACCGTCGAGACGATCGCACAACAGAACCCACCGACAAACGCGGTAAAGAACATCGTTTCGACCGATTTCGCGAACATGGTCAGTATCCAGGAGATGGAGAACGGGAGTGACATGAGCGTGAGGACACGCTTCCGTCCATACTGCATCGCCAACCCACCGAACATGCCGCCGAAAAGGGCCCCGAGCAGTGATAGGCTGGCGATCCAGCTGACCTGCTGATCGTTGACGGAGAAGTGTGTGTAGTTTCCACGTTTCATGTTTTGTAGCTCCTGTAGATTGTCAATGGCGGGACTGGAGTAACCCTTCCCTAAACCGGCCGCTAGTGGACCCAGTGAAACGGCTAGTGCTGCAATTATCTGGAAGAGATGAGAAAGGGATTAATAAACACAGAGTATAAAGCTATAAACTTTTCGCGGCACCTGGTGCATTATTGGGTGCCTTAGTTCCATATGTTTCCCGGGAATTACATAAATTAGCCCTGTATGAATGGCGCTTCGCAGAGTAGAAAAAAAAGATAATCAGCCTGTCATTATGGAAATGTCCGTGATCAATCAGAGCATCGTGGATGCGTTTTTGACATCATTGCTGCTAACGCATCACCGAGATGTGGTGAAGGAGAAATTGTAATATGCATACAGAACGTGGCAGAAGGGATTTATGGACCAACAATTCTATTGTTCACTGTGTAGTTGGTTTGTTGTCGAAACGCTATTAGCGAGGTGCTGGTGGTTGGTGGGCTGTAGAATGCTGCAATTATGTGTGATTGCTAGCCTCATTTGCTGGAGTGGCGTTACTCTGACGCGTAGGATGATGGTAATGGGCTGCGGCTCACTATTGAAAGGCACGCGTGCCCCGCGATGCGGCAGAATCAATAGAAATACCCTATACTCTGGTATCGGACGGAAGAATGACAAAGCGTTGGGTATTATCGTTCGTAGAATACTAATTTGCGGGGTTTTAAGAGAATGCGTTGTCGAAGTGGAATATAGAGCACAATCTGCGATTGTTGATTGTTTAAATTGCGATTACATTCTTGATGTACATGAATTAAAAAGTTCACCGAAAAAGAGATTAAAGTTATGGTCAAATTTCACTCCGTTTAGCTATATCTTGAGCGAATTCTTTCCATTGGTAAACCAAGATAGATGTGCACGTTACCTAAACTATACATACAATTTATGGTTCCAAAGCAGAAGAAAACCGCTTAACCGAGATTCAGCAGAAGAGGCTTCTTCTTCAGTAATTCGATAGAGTACAGCAGTCCACATTGGAATGTATTTTTAATAACTTATTTAATAGCAGAAAATAAAACCCGTTAATCCTGTTTCTGAGCAAACCAATTCTTTGCTGCTTACAGCATCGATCATCGATCACATCTGAATGTGCACGTGGGCCGACACAGCAAGAGCATGCACAAGGCACATGCCAATACAACCAATGTAAATTACGGTCAATTATGAAAAGTACACAGTTTACTTTTAATTGGAAAAACAGATTTCACCGTGAGCTGGGTGTGAAAGAACATGCACTTTTCAACACCCTCAAACCGGTCGGGACCCGATTGAGGTGATCGTAGTGTCTGATCAGACGTTTTCGCCGATAAAACCAAAGACGACATTGATCTATGCTGCGATGTAGTGCTGGTGGACATGTTGCATCGCCATCAACATGTCTTGGTTAACTTTATCATACATTAGATAAAAACCTATGGACATGGCGTAGACAGTTAGCGTGGGCAACTGGTTTGTACGGCTAAGCCGGCCATATGCACTCAGCAACTATTGTGCGAGGAAGAAATAAAGGTTGGTCTTCCTTTGACTGGTAGTTTTTGTTAAAACTGACTCTTTTCTTATATTGCATTGAAGCGAACATGCTTAAGAATCGGTAAGTTTATGAAACTACCGGGTACAATACTGGGTCTTAAGATGGTAATTCAGTGTGGATTTAGTGTCATTTTGCAAGTGTCCAATAGCTCCCATTATCATTTATGTTTTTACGGTGGCGGCATTGACCGGTTTTTGGGTGAAGCTTAAAGAAGGCTTTAACTAGTTCCAGCTTACGATGGTATCAACTCACTTGCCAGTCTGGTATCTTTAACATCTTCATAAAACTGTAATGTAAAGCTTGGCAAATAATAACTTAATTTATAATTTTATCCCACAAAACAGGTGGGAAGAAAAAAAGATATAGCGATGGTCTCCTCGTCGTCAGCAGCTTACCGGTCTGATGTGAGAGCCAGATTTACGAGATTCTAAGAATCATTCCATCGAAGGCCGGCCTCCTGACCGGAACCTTCTCACAAGGAATGCTTGACATTGCTGTCCTTCTCTCGGACGGCTGGGAACATTCCGCGCCAACCATCAAAAGCCGACGATCGCCGTTGGTTCCAATCTGACGATGCGAGAATTAGCAAGCAATGCACTCGGCGGCTATTCTACTCACCTAGACGAGTTGGTGCACGTACCATTGCGTTCCGTGAGTCGTAGCCGGCTTAAAGCCGTACGACATAACCGAAGCGTAAACTGTCAGCCGTCATAGATATCGTGCGAACGAACCAACTGACAAAGTCGTCTGGGGTGTCGTTGATCGCGGAATCAAAGAAACACAAATACACCCACACACATACGTGAGGCTCGATATGGAACCTCCATTAAATATTAATTAGCTTTTCATAACCAGCGCTTAGTGGTTTAAGGGTGGTAAATTTTACTGCCCTCTAACCGGAGGCGCCTTCAGCGTGTACATGCTCTGTCTGATACCTGGTACGTTCTACACGGCGTTCGTTCCTCAGACCGCTTGAACGTACGTTGGCTTCGGCATTAATTAAGCACCACATCTCAATCCACCACTGTAAACCGGTGCAGCATTACTACTAGAACTCGACGAAATTGAACCTAGACACCGAAGAAAGGCGATGAAACAACTCCACCAGTGGTCCTAACGGCCACTGGTTATGGTTGGGCACTAGGTGGCCAACACCTGCCGCCATAGACGGCGGGTCGAGATGGGGTGAGATTGCATAAATTATATGTTTGGAATTTTATAGACCACGGTCAACACCAGCGAACGTTCTTTTGGGCTGTGCTGAAAACCAAATGCGATGTTCGAGTTCCCAAGCTAGCTTCGAGGTGGTTTTGTAGTTCGCAAGCTTTGGGCTTTAGCGAAGCGTTTTCTTTTACGATCACTCGGCTTTTGCGGAGAAATTAGACGAGGTTAGGGTCATTCCGTACCACTGAGGTGACACCTATCGACCTTTCTTCTTCATCCTCTGACTAGGTGCAATAAATTATCGATGGTACCCATTCCTGTGCAGGAATCCGTGCTACGGAGTTCAGTAGTTAGATTTAGATGCCGCTACGTTAAGCATATCAGCTACCATCTGCTGAACACACGGCTTTGATTTTATCGCGTGTTGGTGCGCACCCTAATCCTGTCCGATGCTCAAGTTGTACAAGAAATCTGAAACTTTATTCGGTTGTCTATGGTACCCAAATATCTGCGGGTGGTAACACTTTGGAATGTATAAGATGGCGTGAAACAGGTTTTTTTTGTGTCGTTCCACACAAAAACAAAAGAAAACATTTATTTTAATCTTTGCAAAACGTTCGACTTTGGCTTGCTAATCCCACATTATCTAAGATTGTCCCCTTTTTCGATCGCACTCCTAGGGGTAGCAAGAAAACAGATCTCCAATCGATTTCTGTTTGCGGTTCAATTTATGAGCCAAGTCAACTGGTAAGGTGTGCTGATTTGTGAACTACCCTGTCCGCTAGTCATCGAACACCGTGGCACTTCTTGGTTGGGGCCAATGCGTGCTTTGAATTCAATTACGCGGAACTTCACAGGGGGGCGGAACTCAGAAAAGAGTAGCACTAACTCTAGAAGGAAGTGACACTTTTATGATGATTGGCAACTGGAAACACCGTTTCCGTAGACTTGCCACTTTAGGTCTGGAGTGTGTCTCAAGCCCTAGGTGCCGAGGAGATTCGATAGAGGATCTAAAATGTTGAAGATAGTGTTTAAGGTAGGTTATCCCATTGACGAGAGGTACACACAGGTGGACATTGCCGTGTTATTTACTCATTACTGCACATTACTAAAGAGCCTTAGTTTATCGTCCATAATCGTATGTCTGTCATTGGGTCAGCCAGCGAGGGCGAATGGGAATTAGCATGTAGAGTTCCCATGTAGAACCGAAGGTAACGTTTACTGCCACAAACTACGCAAGAGGTTCTCTTACCTGCGTAAAATGATGTCCTTGCGTTAGTACACTGAATGCACCTAATCCCTTCGATCCTGTACCGGAAGCGGGATCACCTCGACGCTGATCGTACGGCAACTGACCGGGATGTCCACCGCCGGGATGTATGATAGCACCTGGACCGGTTCCATCACCTCCCATCAGCTGACTGTGCTCGATGATGATTTCTTCCCGCTGCATCTTGCCTGCAAGTTCCTCCTGCTGGGCCAGTAACTGCTTTTCCGAAAGTATCACACCCGGTTCACCGGCCTTGGTTTGCTTTTGCTGTTGCCGGCTGGACTGCTTGTAACTGTTGGCCGTAGTACCGTTCTGTTTCGTCTGATTGGACTTCGGGTACGGATGTTCACGGTGATTGTAGTGCTTCGGCCGTGAAGTATCGCTCGTCGAAGTGGTACGGTTTGTCGATGCGGGTGGATGTTCCTCGTACGGAGGGACCGCAACGCGTGGCCCGAGATCCGGATGAAGCGGTGGCGAGATGAGAATGTTGTACTGATTTTTCGTGAAGTTTAAGTTATAGTTCACGTTGTAGCTCTGATCAACGGTGCTGTTGGTGTTTTTGACACCGTGTGAATTACGGTACGGGTCACGAGCGTTATTGTACTGCTCATACTGCTTAAGGTCGTAAATTAGTGGATGTGATCTCTGCGTGGCTGGTGGCAACGGCTGATGGTAGTTCCCGCTTGTGGTGATGTTATTCTTTAGGATACCACCAACGGGGCCACGAACACGGTCCGGTTCGGGGTACCCACCGTACAGAGCGACCCGGTTTCGTTCGCTCCGGTAGTCGTAGTTGTTCAGTCGCTCGCTCACTGACCTGGTCGGTGGGTCATGTAGCGATCGGGCGTGTTGCGCCCCGGGTGCTCTGTATGGCCTTACCGGTAATGGCTGGTGGTAGGAGTGATAATAGTCAGCGTAGTATCCAGTTTGCGAGGAAGGGTTCGAACCGGGATCAAAGCGTAGCAGATTGTGACCGTATCGATTGCTGGTGCTGGTGCCCAAAGACGCACTGTCGTACGTACCGAGGATTGGTTCGTTGATGTGGCCGTGCTGCTGTGGGTAGTGATCTACCGGCTTAGGCAGGTGCGGCAGCTGATCGTGTGGCTGCAGGTGCGATATCTATGAAAATGAAGCAAAAGAAATAGAAAACCTTATGAGGTGGACTGATATAAAAGAAGAGAAGAAATGGAGAGAAAACTACACATTATACAACACTGCTACACCGCAAAGCACTTAGCAAAGTGACATTCACCGGGCACGTTTTCCCAGAGCGGTTGAGATAATTTAAGTCACAGAAAGTCACCTCCGGAAATTGCAATCCCGTGATTAGCAATGCTGAATCGCTTAGCTTTTCCAAGCTGCCAGGCACATAAATTTCAAAATGCAAATGTTTGGATTGGGCTGAAGCTGTCGTTTGTCTTATCATGTGACCGTCCGAAAGGGTCAAAGACCGTACCTATACCTATAGGGTTCATGACCCACGGGAATGGCAAATTATGTATTAACTTATCAAACCGCTTGATGGATTTAAACGACGCGTAAGGTTTCCACCTACCATCTGGACGTTTTCCCCAATTCCGAGATGGTGAATTTGAAGCTTCAATGACATGTTTGAGGAAGGCGGGTTTTAAAAGTAGGTCACTGTTGCTCTGGTCTTTCGTGTCGAGAAATTCTAAACGAGACAACTTTGAGGGATTAGAATTGGCCCCATGCAGACATCGGATGTGTTCTGTGAATTCTGTTTCGGGTTCATGCCCTTGCAGCGTATGTCCATTCCGAGCGCAGCACCATATGATAAACAGTAGCGACCACAACAGACATTGTGCGATGCAATAAAGTATGTGATAAATTTCGATTGCAACTGAAACCGAAACATCGTTCGGGCTTCATTTACATCGGTGGCGGGTGAAGCGAGACAACATGGAACATTGCTTGTCGTGATCATGAATGGTCACCTTTTACGACGATGGTCTGTTGTCTATTGTCCATGCCACTCCACAAACGATCCTTGGTGGGTTGTTGCGGTAGGGGTAATGTAACATCCACCGTCGGCTCCCTGGTGGGTCAGGGCCAGAAACAGGAATGTAGTTCTGTCAAACTGCACCCGACACATGAACATGTCTTTCATGGTGTGATTTATGCTCGAATGCTTTCTCCGAAAGCGTCAAGTGTTGTGTTGTCGGTACGACATGGACCTGTTCCGCGCTGTAAGATGCCGCACGGGGACGACGGGTTTGCGAAGAATCGGATCGCAAACAAATCGTCCTTCCAGTGACAAGTGTGCTTTAATCAATTGTGCTCACCGTCCAGTGCAGCGCTGCAAATGTGCTGTGAAATTGGATACGAACGAACGAGCGACGGTTTTATTGGACACTACCGGAAAATATGACCCTCCCTGGGGCGGTATTGCTCGGCTGGAGGAAGATGCCATTTGGAATTGCTTCATTTCGAAGGATTTTATGATGATGTTGATGATGATGAGAAGGATGATGGAAATAATCTTATTATCCATCCTCTTGTGGAGAGTCATAATTTTGATAGATCTGTTCCATTCCTTTTTTATTTTCTTTATCAAATTAAACGTAGTCTCATGCGCTGTTGAAAAGGGTTATCTCTGTTTTTAGTGTACAAAACATAATAGGATATTAATAAAATTGATCTACCGATAGTTAATAAGTGATGGTGGTAGTAAGAAAAAAATTCTTTCTGGAGGTCATCGCCCATTTGTGATTGAATTTTCTTTTGTTTTTGTTTTTTGTTCAACAATTGCTGCGTGAGTCACATGTCTCAATGTCAGTATGAGAAAAAAAAATCAAGCGCCATAATCATAAGTAATGGCGGCGTATTAGTGCCGCAGTGCAAAAGCAGCAAACCAATTGAAACGAATTAAATCGTTTGCGAAAAGAACTAACAAGAGGGTATTGCACCATAACAAAGTTATTGTGACGTCTTCTTTGGAGTTCGAGAGCGCATGGATGAAATTAGCGGGCAGGGGGCTTAAACGCTCGAATCGTTTGTCTTCGCTGTGTAAACTGTTTAAGGGAATAAAGCGAGAAGTTAGTTGAAAAGTGTTTGAACGATATGATAGAGATGTAATATTTAATATCTTTTGAATGTATCTTTTTGCTTGTAAGAAATAAATTTGTCATTCTTCTGTATGAGTTTCAGTTGTCCCTTCGTTGGTGAAGAATGTGCAGCTAGACATGAGTATCGCATTACGCAACATTTTCATTTCTAGGAGAATAAAATGAATAATCAAGAAAAAAGGCAGTCTCAGACATCGCTACTTTTGTGTTGATGAATCTTTTACAGAATGACAAATTTCCCAAGAATAGCACTGCGATTCGACACACAAGCATGATCAATGAACATGTTCCACATCAAGTGATACTCCCAACTCCCATACATGCCGGTCAAAGGAGACCTTCCAGTCCCACCATTAAACCTTCCAACGTGATGACGATGCATCGAATAGGAAATTAAAATGATATGCATAAAAACCCCATGCACCCATCCCATCCGGGTTGGGTGGATCGGGATGTTGCGTCCGTTCCCTTCATTCCGTCCTTCTGCAGTGGGGCGTTTTTATGGCGTCCACTTTACCGTGTGGTGTGTGCGCCGAAAAAACGGCACACCTTTTCCAGCATTTGGAACCCAAGAAGATATGGCCCTCGATTGATCTCGGCGGTATGTTTGCTTTTTTGGTGGGAAGAGAGGGCTATAATTTTGACGAGTCTTTGTCCCTGTGCTCAACCCGTTCCTGTTTTTGGGGGGTGAGTTATTAATATTGTACATGGTGCATCATGGCGTTCCGTGAAGGGCTCGGTAGGTTTCGGTCTTTACGGGGACAAAATTAGAATTGTGTAGTCCATATTTTTGTTCCTCACTTGCCCACAAAAAAGACAAACAACGAGAGGGAAGGTGTTTGCTATTGACGGGGAGTTTTCGGGCTTGGAGCCAAACTCGTCGTGTGTCTAGGTACAATCTTTATGCCCATCTGGGAAAGAATTTCTGTTTAATCAAAGTGACTTATTTATGATGCTATCTGCTAGCATCGAATACAAGCCGGCTTTTTCCCCGTGTTGTGTGCGGTGTGACCTTCGGTTTCGTTTCGTTGTTCGAAACACCAAAAAAGGGCCACATCGTAGAAGGTGTAGGCCAGCTCTGTTCAGGAGCGTCTCGGAATTAGTAATTTATTTGTTCCGATGAATTGGGTGGTTTTGTGCATAGATTAAATAAAGTAGAAAAAATACTCCGTCACAGGTGTGCTGAATGAAACGAAAACCCATTCCGGTCCCCAAACCCTTTGTACATGCACATTGGATCGGAACGAAAACGAAAAATCGAAGTTGGTGTGTCGATATGTTTCGATTGGAGCCGAATCACAACAACCCAATGCTCCCTGGGACGGAGAAATCGCGTTTCAATTTGTTTGTACGTTTCCGACGCACAAATACGTTGCACGATTGTTTTCAAATGCTGTGCAAAGCGAAGGGCTATAATTTAGACATTATGAAATTTGGTTTGAAATATTGTCGCATTCGTGTTCGATTTTTCGGGCGGTGTCGCTAATTTATGCATGCTCAAATGATTGCTCGAACGCGTGGCCGAAAAGGGATGCCGACACATCTTTCGTAACCGTGCGCTTGTTGAAATAATTAATTATCTGCATATTAATCGTTCGATTGTGCTATTTGAAAGCGGCTCTTAAGAGCGGTGGGCATTGATAGAAAATAAAATTTATAAAACCATAACAATTAATAAACAATTCAGCCAGTAATATGAGGCTTAAAATAGCTTTTTTGTTAGCGTAAATCACTGCATTATTCTCACATCTATCCAAGCAGAATTATTATCGGCAGTGCTAATATGCAATAAAATATCCATTTCCTTCCTTGGTCGTTGCTGTCGTTTGGCTTTTCGAAGTGAATCATAACCTTACACTCGGTAAAAAGCGAATTGGAGCAAGAGAATGTGGAGAAAAGATGCACCAGAATAATTTTTAGTATTTACTTTCAAAAACCAAAACAAAAATACCTCGGGGAAAGCACTAATGGAAAGGCAACGCAACCGACAGAAACGATCAGATGCGTTTTGTGGGAACAAATTGGAAGAATTGAAGGGCAAAAATGCATCACAAGTTATTCTCCTTTCGGCGCTTTCACAGATCCCAAGTCAAAAGCGGGTGACCCCGGGAGCGATTAATCGTACCAGCCGGGAAAGGTTACGCAGAGCGTGCACGGCGCAAAACGGCAGCTGAAAAGTAACGTTCCCGAAGGCGTCAAAGCAAGTGAAAACTAAACGACTTCTAAGCGTCATAAATCTCGCCTTGATTTATGATCTCTCGGAAGCGTCGGTGCAGTGGCGAGATGTTGCGAGATAAAATGCACTCCCGTTCCAGGGCTCGTACGCTGCAGTCATGCACTGCACCATACACACAAGGGAGCAATCGTAAGCAGGACACGCTGGCATCACTACTGTTGCTGCCGGTCGGTACTGGAATTGGAGCAAATGCACCGCCACTAGGAACACCATAAACGTCCACAGCAGCATAAAACTACCGAAACATAATCGCGTTTTGGATGGAGCTGTACGTGTGTGTTTGTAGGAGCAAAAGTGAGTACAAGAGTGAACCAGAAGCTCCCGTTTTGTTTGTGCAACGGTTCATAATTTATACGCAGATCAGTCCCACAACATCGTTGCCAAAACAAACCAGGCATACTTACAGCTGAGGTGCGTTTGCCAAGAAAGTAAGACGAACAGACTTTGACTTTGAGACTGGTTTCTCCGTTGCATCTTTTCGTAAAGCCCTTAAAGGGAGGTGTTTTGAAAGAAGATAAAGGTAAACGAAGATGCAAAAAAATGGAATCTGGAAGAAAGCTCGTCCTGTTACGCATTTTTAATCATACATTTTCCTTTTTTGCTTTCCGCCTCATTCAGGCTCATCTCGTTTGATGCCGTAAGTGATTTGCTGATGGAAATAAATCACTATCATCTACATCTAAGGTTTATTTATTTTTTCTCCCATTTTCCATTCACGTTAAAAGTTTTGAGGGCATTTTGAAACAATACGCAATTTGTAGATGAGATATTGATTTAAATATTATAGAGCGTTGCGAATTATGCTTGTTTGGACGAAAATTATTGTAATCTCTTTTCAATCGTCAGGATAGACGCGATGCAGGATAGCATTGTTTTCTTGGTCCAGCAAAATGTAATAATGTCCTGGAGGCATTGGGAAGTAATATATTGAATGTGATAAAAATTAACCTTTGGATAGAAGTTGCATAACAATAAGAAGCGAAATTTTCAACAGAGTTGAGCGATCGATCGTTCTGTCGTGACTGGTTCGCGGTAGAAGAGTTCCAAATTTCCAAGAATTAAAAAGAATAAACGATTTCAAAATTACAATCCTCTCTCAGCAGTCAGCATAAACACTCCTCTACACTCGTCTAATGAGTTAATCAACAATGGAACATTTTCCCACTGCAAATGGCTAAAACGGGAAGCAAAAAATCATACAATCATAAAACGATCCATAACCGTCCTGCCGGAGCTAATTCCCTTTGAGCCGCTAATTACAAACCGCCGAAAATGAACCTCAAAGATTCCATTGAAGACCTACTGAAATGAAGCCATTTGCGAATCTTCCAATTGCGGCTATAGCATAGGCAACTCGAAGACCTCCTACAAGGATGCTTCCAGGCGGCAAAGAACCGATCCAGACGGTGGTCGGTCATTATCTAAACGGGAAGGGAGAATTATTAACGTTCATTTTTTTCGTTTCGTTTTGCTACGAAGTGTTTGTTTTTCTTTTGAATGCCGCTAGGCAACGCCACCGGAATGACCCTTGGCGGAGTTTTAATGGATGGATCGATTTGAGTTATTTGCCGAGATGAGTTATTTTCGTTTGTATTTGTATATTTGTATGTTTTAATACAGTTGATTCAAATTTAAAGTAAATACGTATTTAGGATGCAGTAATTAAGAGAAGACAGATTTATCTACATTCTTCAAAATTTCCAAAGATTTCTCCAAAGTAAATTTCGACAAGTTTATAAAAAAGCTCACATTCGTATCCATAAGATTCCCTCGCAGTCAATTTCATAACCTCCATAAAAGAGTCTCACGGTCGGAAATGCACTTCCCATTCCGGAAGGCGTTCGGTCCAGAAGTCCTATCATTATCCTGCCACTTCAAACAGGCAGCAGGGTTCGATTTTGAAAAATGGACGCACGTTTCGGATGATCTTTCCTTCGGGCGGTGATGTTAACACGCTTCCTTTTCCGGAAGCGAAACGGGTTCGGTTCCATTTTTGTTTTCACCCTGCCGATCCGCCTATCAACGTGTTATTATTTTTAATTTGTATTTGCATTAATTTCGCTCCTTCTCAGCGAACCGTTTGATCATTTCCTTCCACTTGCCCAGGGCTGTCACATTTTATGTTGTGGAAAATGGGAGTGAAAAGCAAGAATTTCGGGACCAAAAATAATAAAACATTTTGCATTGGTTGTAGAGATAATTCCGTTGTGACTCCATCGTGCATGTTGGGAATTTGGTTTGGATGACCCGTTTTCGTATGGTTCATTGAAGCAAAAAAGGAAGACTTCATTGTGCTTCATCGATCCGCAGGAGAATTTAATCTCCTTGGGGGCATTTTTATGCACTACCGAGCGAATGGGCAACCCATGATCGCAGCTGTGATTATTTATCGATCGAATCCTCTTCTTAAAGAAACAGTATTCCAGCTTATATTGTACCAAAAAAAAAACGCACCGCTTCTTCGTAACGTATAATTTACAAAATCGACAACAGTTTGTTTGCTATAAAATATGCCTAAAATATGCATGATAGCGTCATCGATTTTTTATTTTATGCTGAGCACAAGCAGCACAACAAAGAAGTGTTGTTGGTGAAATGATTGCATATTATTTACACATTTG
This sequence comes from Anopheles marshallii, assembly GCF_943734725.1. Lineage (NCBI taxonomy): Eukaryota > Metazoa > Arthropoda > Insecta > Diptera > Culicidae > Anopheles > Anopheles marshallii. The sequence continues at coordinate 1,979,047 of NC_071327.1, read as the reverse complement.
TTTTCGCCTGTTTCTTGTCCTTCAGAACGAAGCTGGAAGTTGAACAAATACAACCCAATGTCTTAATTAAAGATAATGTTAACCCAATCGTGAAGGCAGACAAACGTGATCATAATGAAAACACCGATGACAACGCTCGGTCACAACGACGGCGTAACGAAATCATTTGCTTTGTCTTGACTTTTTTGTTTTTTGCGCCTAAAACAGTATCCGGAATGTCTTGTCATTTCGCTTTCCACACCCATTTTCCATCTCGTACGATGACATTGTTTAGGAAGTAAAACTTTGCTTCCGCTCGTTTCATCATGACCTGTGGTGTAACGTGAAATGGACATTCCCGTAGTGAATGTGCAGTGAGGAAAGCCCGGGAAAACTCGCCTAACCTAGAACCCTCCACCATCTCATCAGTGGAAGTGGTGTCTACCAGAGGACCAAAGGCTGAATTGGAAAAGGCTCGATTCAGTTGTCAATTTTTCTTTGTAGCTCACCATTTCGTATCGGAAGTTTTTCTCCGTTATTCGTTTTTTTGTTCGAGAAGCGGAAATTCACTGTCCGGGATCCCGTTTCGGCGGATGGTGACTGAAGCGAAAAAAGTTTTCCGATCGATCACAAACGACTTTATCCCTCTGTTCACCTTCACGTCTCGCCGGTAGGAGTGGAATCATTCGTTGGTTTTTTTTCCTCTATTGCTTATGTTTGCTTGATACATAATGAAAGGATTCGCGACGGCGATACTTCCATCGAGAGTAACGAACCCATTTCAGTAGCTCGGAGCGCTTGACATATCAGCGGAATTCTGTCGAGTAGTTTGCACTTCCGTCTGCACTTTTCACACCTCTCTTTCACTTTCATATCCCCATTCTATGCCTTCTATGCTGGGGGTTGATGTTTATCGGACATTTATTAGGTTATCGTAGTTGTCGAGTGACTATTTGAGGTTTCCTTTTTTCAGCTGCTGTGCTCATGCTTTGTAACAGCACCGAACTCCGGTTTGAGTTGAGACTTCTGACAGACATTCGGTAGCGAATGGCTTCCGAGGGAGTCACAACTTTTCTATTGCCAAAAAACCTTCAATCACGCCAAACTTGTTACGGACGCCAATGGCCATTACTGTGTGAATTCGGAGCGAAAAGGCTCTCGGCGTTGGTGGATGAAGTTAGTTTCCTAAACCTTTTGGTAATGTCATTAACATTTGACTGTGCTTGGGAGTAATGGTGAAAACGGGCAAAAGTAGGATGCTTTTGTGCATTTCTTTCCTTAACGATATAAGTAAAGCAAAACATTTACCAGCAAACAAAATGGTTTGTAAAATATTACAGTAATATGTAAGAATGAAATGAAAATTAGAAGAAATGGTAAAAAGTTAAAAGGAAAAATTAAAAAAAAGACCAATTAACGCATCAATAAACTTTTATCCTTTGTATAGCTTTGTATTATCACATTCCCATAACTTTAAGGATTTTTTTTTTCACTGGCGCCACAATCTAACCTTCTGTCGTATTTTATTGTTCCATTTCTAACACTCTACAATTTGGGAGATTAAAAAACACTTTCCGAAAATATGCTTTACGACCTGCTGTATCACTTGCAACAGCAGTAGAGACCAAAAAGGGAACCAGATTACCCTCTTTCGTAAGGTCGGTGTCTTTTCTTCTCTGGAGAAGCAACCCTTTTTATGGCTTCTTGAAGGATTCGAACGAGATCTCAGTAGAGTGCAGGTGTTGGGAGGCTTTAGATTTGATTTCTTCTCAAAATAATGGGAGCATTCTTTGGTGCTTGTGTAGAATGTTATGCTCTGTAGATAAAAAGGGATTGGAAATAAGAATAGAACCATCTTCCATTCACACTAATTTGTCGCCTCGATAATCAATGAATTAATTAAAATACAAAAAATCTCACTCCAGCAAAATTGAAATCCAATCCGGGTGCCTTTCGTCCAAAAGAAAGGATTGAAAACACAGCACCGCTCGTTTATTGAAGGCCACAAACAAGGCTGGTTAACAAAAGGCAAAATACCTCCACTGCTATGGGACGGTTAGCGGCTATACAGTTAGCACAACTAACCAGACGACGACCAGACAAGCGATATGCCAAGCGTCAACACCCTGCGGCCCTGTATGACATGTTCGAGACAAGTGTAACCGCATCCCCGTTACCATCGAGCGTACATGTGTCCTAGTGTCGTGTAGGGACCATCGTACGTGCTGTGGTGTTGTTTATCTGCCCTACGTTCGCTGCCTGGTGGCGAATCAGCTGTGATTGATTGGAGGAAAAATTCTATTCTTCGTCAGTGAGCGTACAAAGAACACGCGTATATGCAGGGTGCGTACGGGTCTAGTGTTTTCCTTTGTTGCGAGCGCGTACAGAATGGAAAACAGGCCTTCTTTTTATCATCGTGAACAATCCGAAATGTTTCGCTATGGATTTCGGTTCCACATTTTTTGATAGGCTGGTGGGGCGAAGAAATTTCATTAGACATTTTCACGTCTGACCTTGCACACGACCTTCCTTTAGAGTGTGCTTCAGACCGCGAAACAAAATAATTGATTCCGTGGACACCAGAATGATTTGCTTCTTCCGGTTCGGCTGTTGTGACTTCTCTTTTCCGTAGCATTATAGTTAGCTTAATGAAATTGGAAACATCCCAAAAACACATCCCCATCCTCCGTGCCTTATTTAGCACGCGAAAATGTTGCCAAATTTCCTTCTATCTTGGCGGCACACTCTATTGCTGCCAGCATGTTTGATTGATAGCATCGCTTACCGACCGACATCCCTTTGAAGTTATCCATTGTCCAGTAGAGGAGTAGAAGCGAAGCAAAAAAAAAAACAATGGTAAAAGGTCCTAAATTGCGCCATTATCTTCATTACCGTTCATAATTCACACCATATCGCAATGAGGAAAATGATTCCCGCAATAGCGAAGCGAAAAGAAACTCATTCTCCTTCTGTACGAGATTTCGCTTATCGTCCTCATCCACCCTTAGGGTTAGATTATTTCATTGAGGAAATCGCTGTATGTCTATATATACGTTCTCTATGCACAGTGCGGATTTTATCTCATATTCTTTAGCTGCTTGTGGTCCTCCTGTGCTGTGGTAGTTTATTGTGCTCTGGGCTCTTTGTGCAGATAGGAAAGAAATGTCCATCAAGGCAGAAAATTGGAATTCAATGAGCGGTTGATGGGCTGACTTGTCTGACAATGGCAGGTCATGGCTGGGATACAACAAAAAAACAATCAACCATTGCCAAATGTAGCGTTTAACATTGGGCGAAAAAATCATGTTCATTGTATATAGTAAGTGAAACTATACGTCCGAAACTAATTTTGAGTTCCATTAGTTGTTGTTTATAGTTGGTTTGTTCACATATTCCTATTTTGAAATCAGTTCCATAGAAGGTATCAGTGATTAATTCTAAGAGGAGATTTCCCCAAAGGAATAAGCTTTAATCATCCCGTCTTTAATTATTTCCTATGAGGACAGAAAACCCACCCGTTTCGCATTCATTTTCGCCTCAACTAGTACTTCAACAACAAGTACACATTTTACTTCTCGGTCCTGAAGAACCTGTCAAGTTGCTGTCGTTTTGTTTCACTCCTTCAGTTTCTCCTTAGTATCCCCCTGGAGCATGCTTGCGTGCCAGCGCCATTGTTAGAATGGTTTGGGGTGGAAAAATGATTCCACTCAGCCGAACGAAACAATTGGCTCGGTGGGCGCCGAAGTGGATGACGACGATGATGATTATTTCCTTATTGTCTAAGTTCCCGGGATACGAGAAAAGGCGCGCGTACCAGAACACCCACAGGCACGTGTTGACGATGCATCAATTGGGATGCTGAAGAAATGAAACAAAAAACGACACTAGAATGGCGATGAAAGTTTCCCGCCTGTTTGGGATAGTTTTTCTCCTTGTGCTGTCTCGGGAATCGCACCGAAGCTGTTGTAATGAACGGGGAAAAACCCGCATCGCCAACTCGAATGATAAATGGCTTAATGATATGAGACATTATTTGTCACCTTTGCCTTTTGTCTCGTTGTGCGAATGTTTGCGACACATAGGAGATAGTAAAGAGATACCGGTGATGAGTGTTTCGCGAGATGAGTGGATAGGAAATGAGGAGTTAAATCTTGGAAGGTTGAAGGGAGAGGACTTTAATCCGATTTCAAACGGTTGTTTAGGACCGTCACTGACCGACATCTAACCTCCTTTCGAAGTTGGATCTGCGATCCCCTGAAGGTTTTACAACTCTGGTTACTGAGGTTACTGAGTCTCAGGCGGGGGTCCGAGTGCCGTAGACCTATCAACTCGAGACTAATAGGTTCACGCGCGTGGTGGTAATTGAATTGTTGCCGCAAGGCATCGCTGTTACCAATGTTCTGATGGAAAACGTGAAGCTTCCTGGTGCTGCTAGAAGTGTCTAACATTGTCCGACAAACTGTCAAACAGCAATGGTACGTATCTCGTTACACATAGGCTCCTGTGGAACACACTGTTCAGAACCGTGTGTGGGTCGTGATTCAATTTCTCACATGTCCAACGCCCGGCGAGCAACGGCCGGGAACACATTCTACCATCTTCGGGTTTGGGTAAGGCCAGCTTTTCCAGCACTGTTTTTTTGTTGTTGCCTAAGTGGTAAGAGTGGAATCAGGGGCTGGAATATTTTACAAATGGACCAACACCGTGACGGCAACAGCGCCGAATCGATAAGATACTCGCGTATGGGGACCACCCTACCGACAGCGAGCATAAATATGGGGAGGCCATTTTCTCGAGTGGGCGCTGGATTAGTGAATAACATGCTAAGGCAAATTGCTCCAAAACTGGTCATGGTGGTCGCTGCACGCTGCAGGAAGTCAGCGGGAAGTACTGATTCGAATTTGAACCCGTTATTTTCTAACCCCGTTTTCTTTCCCGTTTGCGATGGATGTTTTTCTTCTTGGCGTGTCGTTTTCTACGCTTTTGCTGCCCTTCATTAGAGCGTGTGTTCGGCGTTGATAGTCGGTTCTCGCCTGTTACGCTGAACACCTAGCACATATGTTGGAGTTCGATTGGTGTGTACCATGCCGAGGATAAATAGCAGCCATTTCTTTGGACGGACCTCCAAGGTTTCAAGTCCGTCAGACCACTAAACGAATCCTTACGGGCTTTGGTCAAGCAATCAAGCGTAAAGCTTGACGCGGAGTGAAGAAATTGAATGGGCGTTCGATGATTGAAACTCTCCGCTCGGAATCCTACCAGCGGTTGGCCCGAGTGTTACCCATTGCGTTGGGAATTCACATTTTCCTAGGGCCCCATACATGCAATTGCTAATCGTGTCGCAGATAATCGGATTTATGGCAGCCCAGTATTAATCTCCATTCGGTTGGCATCGCATTTTCCACGTTCCAATGCCGTTGCCCGAGCGCGGGTGTCTCGGGGGCTTTGACATGGTCAGCTGGCAGCTATCAGCAATTGACTTATGCAGCACCCGGAGCCTCAGTACACTCAACGAATTGTGAAAAGACTTTGGAAAAGCGGATGTTTAAAAAAAAAGTATCTACCCACAACTCCATTCCCAACTCTGGGTTGCATTGTCATTTGGATGGACAAAGTAGACGTTTATGATGTGATTGCATTTGATGTACGGTGAAACCTCGGCACACGGCACTCGCGTCTGGGCTGGCAGTATGCAAAATAGCTGTACGTATTGGAGTGATTAGCCTGACAGCGTTTGATTTTTGTGCTGACTTGCTTGTAAGCTGAGCCCCCGTCGGGGCAACGATGTTGAAACGAGAGATAATTTATGCCTGTGAAGCGTTTTCACGTGCAGTCAAAGCATGTCTTTGTGGCCTTATTACGATATGAGTTTTGAAGTGTCTATCGGTGGTAATTAGATTAAACCCTTGAATGATAAGTAAGTGCTGTCAGTAGTGCCGGTACGGACTTCTACATTGAGTTTTACAGCTGCAGCTCCAACAGCAAAAATGGATATTTTTAGCTGTCCAGGAAGTATTGCAGCTATCTCAAAGGAATCTACACCAACAAATTGATCAATAAAGTTTCTAGTTATAACTTATAGAGAATGGTCCCCGGCACCGTCTTGCGCAAACCTCCAGTGGAAAGTATTTGATTTGCGACCTGTAATAAGCTTTTAGACATCTTCAAGTAATGATGGTACATTAGTTCAATACCAACCCGGCATATGCCCGACCACATCGCATAGACGCCAGACTCATGTGATGTTGACTTTTTTATCCTCGCTCTCCCTCACCTTTCCTTCAATATGCAATTTGTTATTCGCCGATGCGAGATTCCATCGATTAGCTATCGATTTTCTATCACCATCAAAACGGAGGTTTAAATGGCTTCATTACGTACGCGTGGACTCGGTGTTGTTTTTTCCGTTGCTTCTACACTCCCTTACACTAAGCAAATTTTGAGCTGTCAAACCGCTTGTCGTGTTGTTGCTGGCGCTGCTTCTACTGTTGCTGTCGGGTTACGATGGTGGTTCGGGCACTTGAGTGTGGGCACTGGTGTACTTAATGGCCTGGCAGATGCTTTCGTGTTTGGAGGCTAGGTACCAGAGTGGCCGTTCGAGTTCGAGTGGTTGCAAATTGAAAGGAAAAGTCCTACGAAGTCAGAATGGGCCATTTGGAGATGCCATCGTTTATTGGTTTTTATGAACGTCTATTAATGAACATGTCGAAACAGACGGCGAATGTAGCTGCTGTAGTGTGTATCTGGTTCAAATGGAATCGGTCTAGTGAATGTTGCTGGCTGTCCACAAGGAAACATGGTAGAATGTGTTTGCGCATCACACTGTAGGACATTCTTATCTTTGTTCCAGACATAAATGGACGTCATGCCAAAACCCAGGCGATTGCATATAATTGTAGTATAAAAGAATGATATAAAGTTATGAACTGGTTAGATAACTAGCTAGCATTCCATATAACCCACATGTTTGTTTTGTCAAAACATCATTAGGTTTCTCCCCAAATCACAGCTGGTCGACTCATTTTCTAACTCAATAACCGATTTCCACACACGTCAAATAAACACTCAAGGGTTAATTGAGGTCCCCTCGATATCTCCGATTACTTCCACTGCACCATAATCGTTCTATCCCAAGCGGCCCATTTGAACATAAGCACCTCGGGTAACGGGTAACCCGAATCTCGGAGCCGCTTTTGACCGTAATTGTCGTAAATCGCACAGCTCTTGCTCCAGCTCCAGACCGGTGGGAGATGGTTCGGTTTGCTCTTCTTCCACAACATCCACATGGAAAACAAACCTTTCAACGATCGGGATCTCCCACCGCGCGAGCTGAAATTCAAGGCGACGCGGCGACGATCCATTCAAAGACACTGGAAATCGAGCTGGAAGCAATCGTATGGATTCGATCGGTAATCGGTGTTTGAAGCGGAGGAATCGAAAAACGACACCCCAATCGGTAACATCAGCCGGCGCACGATGTTTACATGATTTACAATAATATGTTTTAGTTTCCAGGGGGGGAAGAAAGTTACGCTCTGAATTGAAAAAGGCAGCATTTAACTTCTTTTTCCCCGAAAAGGCAGTTCGGTCGATGAAATGGAATCCTCCTGGAACGGCTTTAATCACTGCATGCAGAGGAGTTTTATGTGGAGTGCATTTCCATCGAATATCAAAACACACCATCCAAACGCATCTTCGTTACCCAAAAAAGGTCCGCTTTAGTATCGGTTATCGGGCGGAAGAGAAATTGGAAACCCAGTGCTTCTTTGGGTTGGTGCATTCGTGCCGGTAGGGTCCCTATTCCGCCAACGGTTTAGGAATTGTTGACTATGAGCTTCCAAACGATCTGCCGAAATGATCTTGGCACATTATCATAATGTCCACTAGGTCACCACCACACAAACTCCTACCTATTCCGGAGGCGTTGAGACCGCAGGTTAGTTTAATCGTTTTACACATCTCTCCCACGTATTGTACGGCAAACAGGTCATCTTGTACAGATGACATATATGCCTACCCCATTGTGCTGCAGTTAATTTTACTTTTTATAACGGAAATACGATAAACATAATATTTGTACCGTAAGCGAATTGATTTTTCGCTTTCTGCTGGTGACCTTAACTTAATCGACTGCACCTGTTTAACATCGTGGGTCGTTGACCTACTTACCCATAAAATATAAAAAGGGAAAGCAAGGCTGGTTGTAAACATTGCCATCGTACGACATTCTTGATCGCATCGAAATGACCAACCAACCTTAAAACGACTTGCATCACTATTTGCTTTGAGGTTGTCGCATTTCTTCGGTTGGTAACAATCAGCAGCATTCAACTTTCACTTCCTACCTTACGCGTGCGGTGCATTATGCGTGGGATATAGGAGGAAATGGTAATGAAGGAATTTAATTCATATCATTTTAAACCTCTATAATACTTACCTATCTACTTCTTTCGATAAAAGACCTTTAGAGACTCAGTTATAAAACTAGAGCCCAAGAGCATAACAGTAGGAGCATGAAGCAGTTTGAGTTGCCGTTTGAATTAGAAATGATATTCAAATTGGGGCAATACATTAGCTTCTTCAGCCCATATGTTCATGCACTTCATAAAACTCCAATTAGAGAAGTTGATAAAATCGACTATAGCTTGAATTCTTCATTGGAAACGATCGTCGGTTGTCCGTCCAAAGTTCTTAATTCAAACGATCTGTGCCCGTGGCTCCAAACAAGCGTCCCCAATGAAATTGACGTTGCTCGTGTTTGTCATTTGGTTGGTTGTTTGTGTTTACTTTCATTGCTTTCTTTCTCCCGTCGGCACACTACATGCACCCACAGATGGTTTCTTTATTTGTTTATTCAAATTTTATTGCATTTAGATGACCACTAAAGTGAGGCGCTCTCGATCGCTTAGCCGACGTGCCCTTCGATATCGTTTTTATGTTTTTTCCCTTCAGCTGCTTGAAGGGAGTCATCCAACTTGTTGCAATGGCGCCATCGTATGCGTTACATATCGCGCATCATAACTGACCATGCCGGCGGCTCGCTAATGTCCAACTAGACGAGCGGTCGCGGCTATCACCGTGCAGGCCCCAGAAGCCTAAGGGTCTGGACCAAACCGGCCCGGGAGCTCAGTTTTTCTTCTGCACGCATGAAAGATTTAATTACTCAAACTACTCACCCCACATACTACGAGCGAAGAAGCTGCAAGGTAGTGTCACTGGGCTTGTCTTTCGCGGGAAGCAATTAAGATTAATGATTTATTTATTGACCTAGCCTATCGTAGCCTACCATACCCTGTACTAGCTTGATTCCAGTTCGCCATGAACGTGTACAGATTGGGTGTCGGGAAATGTGGAAATGAGTCTTGGCGTTCACGGATTAGCTAAAAGATTTTTCTTTATTTTTACTCTGATATTGACAAGCAGCTGCACTAGAAAGCAGCGAAAGGAAGTTGATTTAATCGAAGAAGAAAAAAAACGGTCCACGGGATGATAATAGTGAAATGACACGTTTGAAGTCACGTTAGAGCTGCAGCTATCGGGTCCGGATGGGAATTGTACCGCAAGAGTTCCCGGTGCTCGTGTTACAAATCTAATCGCGTTCTTTTTTTGTGGTAGAGAAAACATGAATCCTTATTTTGTCACCATCTCGATACATCAATCAATCTTTCTGTCGATAGGTCGAATGAGATAAAAGTGGATTCTAAGGTTGAAGAGAAGAAATTCAGCCAACTGGCGTTTTTCTACCATTTGGGTAAACATTTGTGTAAGCGCAGGTACTACTGGCCTCAATTCAGGCCAACAATGATCGTCGGATAAGCATTCAGGTCAGAATTTCCTATGTGCGTTTTGGGCACAGGATCAATCTGATTTTAATCCTCAATATTTACCTCAGCCCAGCCTATCCCTTTCAAGGCTCTTAAACATGGCTGTACATATTTTTCGTTTTTTGCCCGAGGACATACACGCGACATTCAGCTAGAAGTACGACCGGAGGCTACATTTTCAGAGGCGGATAATCTCATCTTTGTAATCCACACACGCACACACACACACCGTGTGACTCTCTCGTGGCGAAGGAACGATCTTGTAGAGGATCAATATAATCATCTGAAGGGAGTTGTCCTTCGTTTTCGTGTGGCTTGGTTTGTTAAGCGAAATAGGGCTCATCTTGGGTGGTTTTAAGCCGCCTGCTAATGAGTAGGTTGCGCTTACCCCAGTGGTTGACCATTGAATATGTAAAGGTATGGTCTACCATGAAGCAGTGACTTTGGGAGCAATATATCATTGCACTTCTGTCGTAGTACTGTCATTGAGAATGGGAATCGAATGCTAAAGGTTGTCTGGACCATGAATTGTAAATTGAGGTCACGGTGGCGTGATTTAGGAATGAAAGATTTTTAATGCCAATTATTTCCTGAAAAATAAATCAAGTTTTAAAACAAACATGCCTTGCCGCGTAAATATACCATTCTCGTTTGATATCGATGCACTATATTGACTTTACCGTTTAAATGAGTTTCAAAGCCATCAACATTTCTACCATCTTTAGCAACCCCTTGGACGTCGGGGCGCCACTGCTTTGTTTGTTTTAAAAATAAATATATTTATTCAGGAGCAACGAAACAAGACATGGAAGAGCTCGCTTGCTTTGCAACAGCCTCAATGGTTTCCGATTGAGAAATATTTTTAAAATCCCTTTTTTCTATTTCATTTTCTTCTTCCAGGGCGTGTTACAGGGAGGTAAGTGTCCTCTCGGGGTTAGAGTTTGTATGTTTTTTTCCTTGTTGGTGGAAAAATACATGCACCATATGGCCATCGTGTGTTCCAAATCGTACGCACCATTATGCGGAACGGTGTCCATAAACCTAAACTGCATTCTCTTTGGGTCTCCAGGCGAAAGGGTCATAAAGGGTATGAGGACAAAGAGGTTATTGTCTACTTATATGCTTTTTTACCATGATGTTGTACAGAAAACCGTGTCCCTGTATAAATCACACCTATACCAATTAATATCATCCTCGATAATTAGGCTTGGCAATGGTTGATTCGTTCTGTGCCATAAAAAGCCACGATGATGTATTTTTATGTCACCATCTTGTTTTTTTCCTCCCAAGCTCTAAACAAACAGCTTAGATCCGGTGGGTACTGTAACATGAAACGGAACCGACGGGATAAATCCGTGCGGCAAACAGTAAGCGAGCAGTTAACCCCAAATCAATTGCTTGCCGGTGAAAGGTAGCATTTTGAACCCTATTATGGGGAATCTGCATGTCAGTAGGATGCAGTTGTGATGCAGCCCGGTTGCATCACAACTTGCATCGCGTTTTCCCCTTTTGCCTTTTAACTACGCAGCGCACGGTATAGGGATCGGACGCGGTGCAGCTGCTGGTTGCAGGTTCGATGTGCTCGACTCTCAAATCATCACACCGAACGGGGGGTGAGTGGCGTTCTAGTGGAACTGTTGCAGTATCAATTACCAAACCTTGCAGCGATGCGTGCAACGGGCACACAGCAGCAGCGAAGGAAGAAAAAAAGAACGAGTTCCAGTTTCCCTAAATGAGACCTCAACGCATTTTTCTGTCGCATGTGTCAGCACAAGCGCAGTTCGCTTGCGGCACATAGCCGATTTGATGTATTTCCCTTTTGTGATGTTACGGTGCGGAAATGAATTTGAAGAAAAGGTCTCACTGATGCACAGGAGAGACAGATGAAACCGAACGGTGATCGAAAATTGATGCCCCCTTAGGCGGGTCAAAAAGGTGTGTCACATCGATTTGATGGCTCTTATGTTTGGTGAAATTTGATTAAATTCGATTGATTTTTTTTTGTTGGATGATAGCGAACCCTCGAGTAGATTTAGATTAAAATTATTTTTATCTCATGTTGATTCTTATTTTTATAAAAAAAAACCTATTCACTAGCTATTCCTGTGGCATAGTTTCATTGCACCAAATACGAACAATTCCGATATTTGAAGCAGGAGAGTAATTTTAGTTAGTATACATGAAACGAGCACTAATAGCGGAAAGGAAAATCAAAAGCGTGAGAGAATTTGACAATCGAACGGATTAATGCATGTAACGGAATACATTGTGTTCTAAACCATCAATCTAGTATAGATCTGTTTGGTAAAGCAAATAAGCAAATGGTTGGTTTGAGGAAAGGAAAGATCTCGATGAAAATAACGACCCTCTCAAAGTGCATAGATATTTGGAGAATTTCAAAGCCCAAGATAAATATTTTAGGAATACTCGTCACATTCCTCTGTCAAGAGTAGCAACCTATATTCCAAAAAGAGTGCGTGATCTTTCACACATTCCTTCAAGATATACACACAGTCTGCTACAATTTCGTATTGAAGCCGTCGTCTCATTCATAAATCCTGCAAAAAAACCCATCTTGTCAGTCCCGGGTGTAACTAAAAACTCCACTACGAACCATGACAGACATGACGCCCGAGATAATTCTAGCAATGCGTGTAGATATTTCAACTATTTTGTATACTTTGTCGCTGGGTTGTAGTACCGTTGGGCACATCGGTACAATCGCCACCCATCACCGGGTGGAATGCAAGTGCATAAATTGATGTCAATCGACTGCGAACGTGTTCCCTCGGTGAGCAATCTTCTTTAGCGGAGAACTGATGGCTAAGCCGGTTTTGATCGGTATGGAGGCATGGGACCCCAGGCGTTTGCGTGAAGGGAGCAAACACCAACAACCAACACACTTTTATTGGACTTTTAATGTAGTTCCAATTATTCACCAAAACTATGTCTACAACATACAAACAAAAATGTAACCTTTCTGATACAAGCGATGGAAGATATCTTCAGAAACAGGAGATCATAGATTTCTTGGCAATCGAATAAGAAAAAATAAACCATCACACAGAACGCATTAGACGTGTTGATAGTTTGAACCAAAATAAACACGGCTGTCATGCGGAACACGAGCATCATTTAAGTGGGTTTGGCTCGCGCCAACCATTTTACGGGAAATGGAACCTGATTTATACATCCTGACAAGCAGATTTTATCTGTTGGACGTGGAGATTAACTCGGATATGTAACAGGTTCCATCCCGGTTAATGATTGAATTCTTTGAACAAACAAAAATCCTTAGGAGGTTAAGAGTGCTATACGTTCACGGCAATAAATTGTCCATAACCACCTAACAACCAATGTTGTTCTGAAAGGTTCCATGGTTCATTCTGTGTGCCTTATGATAATCATTCTGCACTTGGTTTGTGCAAAACCATTAAACTTAAAAGAGAACTTCGTTGAAAGTGGATGTGAAATGATGTCTTCAGCAGATTACTTCAGACGTTTCGGTTAAATGGTACAAGAACAGAGAAATATTGAGTCATCAACCCATAGTCGGTGAATCCCCGAGCGCAAGAGGAGTACGCTCGGGTGTTCCCCTTTTTGCAAAAAAAAAAATGAATAAAAAATGAGAACACCTTTGTTTGTTTTCTGCATGTATAAAACATAATAATAAAGAATTTAACGGCAATGTTCTCCGGAACGAGCACTACAAAAGCTGGAGAGACTCCGTTCGATTCCATCAGTCGCTCGGAAACCTTGAGACAGGTAACAACAACAGATCATGATGTCAGGCTATAGTTGTCTCCATACTATTTTCTCGTTAGTACTAACGATCGTTTGTGGTCAGGAGTTGTTTACGGATACTATCCCGGAAGATTACTACCTGCGCAAAGACCTCAGTGACTGTAGTGAACGGTTCAGCGTAAAAAAGTTTTACGACTATCAGTGTTTGATTTTCGGTGGCGTACAAGTGAATTTGACGGAGTTTCCTCATATGGCTGTGCTTGGATGGAAGGAGGAGGAAGTGAGCGGGAACGATAATGGAGGAAGTGTACGGTGGCAGTGTGGTGGATCACTTATTACGGTAAAGTACGTACTGACGGCCGCTCACTGTGCGGCTGATGCAAACAACGTCCCGCCTCGGTTGGTACGACTAGGGGACGTCAATCTGGCCTCGTCGATCGATGATAAATATGCGCAACAGTTCGAGATATTACGTATCGTACGTCATCCTCAACACCGGTTCTCGAAGAAATACTACGATTTGGCACTGGTGGAGCTGGACGGTATCGTGAGGTAGTAATTACCTTTGAAGGCATGTTTTACTTCCAGAATCTGAACGATCCCATTCCTTTCACAGGCTTACGCCAGGCGTTTGTCCAGCATGTTTGTGGACGAACAAGCACGTCTTACCGGCAGAACACTTCCAAACAGCCGGCTTCGGAGCGACTAGCTTTGGTGGTGGACCAGTTCCGTACCTTCTGAAAACTACTCTGCGTGCCACGAACGCCACACAGTGTTCGTCATCGTTTAAAAACACACATGGCCTACCGGAAGGCATAGTTGATGATCAAGTATGCGCCTCGATGCTCGCCGCGGATACTTGTCAGGGCGACTCTGGTGGACCGTTGCAGGTGTCACTTCGAAGTTTCCTGAACCAGCACCCGTTCGTAGTGGCAGTGACTTCCTTCGGTAAAGCCTGTGGTATAGGATCATCGGGAGTGTATCAACAGATAGCTGCCCACATCCCATGGATTGAATCGGTTGTAAATGAAACCATGGATCCGGTTCGCTGTGCGGAGAAGTACAGTGAGTTTCGGCTGGCTACCTCTTTGATTCCAGAGTGTAGTATACGTGGTTTACCTAGCAGTAGTGTGCGGCTGGTGTGGCCCGAAGGTGCTCGAAAGTCAAAAGTTCCCTGCAGTGGTACCATCATAGACTACAATACCGTTGTAACGACGGCCAGTTGTACGAAGAACATGGATGGTATCCAACCAATAGCAATAGAAATTTTAGAACAAAGAACAAAAATAGTCGAAATCGAGATACATCCAGACTTTAAAGAACTTTCGCTCCAAAATGATTTAGCGTTGTTGCGCTTGGACAAATATCTGATAGCTTCGGAAGAAGCAGCTCCGAGCTGTATTCCTATGCACCAAGATTCTGAAGTTTGTAGTGATCGACAAACGCATGATTCCGTAGCTTGTTGGGATAAATTTGCTGCACAAACTAAGCAGCAACTGCTTAACCGTTTATGCAATCCAATGAGATATAATTCCAGTACGGTTAGGTTGATCTGGTCGGACAATGACACGGGCACACCGAACTGTGTAGGAATGGTCATAAAACCGGACACTGTCATTACATCGATTCGTTGTATGGAACTCCATGGAAGAAACCCTCCGGTTGAAATTGAGTTCAACGAGTTTGAAGCTGTAAAACGAGTAAAAATCGTAAGGATATTAAGACATCCCGGATATAAAGAGGGTAGTCGCAATCGTGACACCGCTCTGCTGATTCTAGCAGAGCATCAGCAAAATCTAGTCCCATCATGCATTAGTTCTTTGGTGGGAGAGCGGTTTAAATCAATAAGGGTACCTGTGTACGGCCAATACGCCCCAAAAATTTCAGCTGGAAGTCTTGAACTTCCCGTACGACACATGTGCAACGGAACGTTGGTTGAAGCCTTTAAGGCAAGATTCGGTGACGAAGTTGCTAACAGCTCTCAGTATACCTGTTGGAATACGGACCAGCATCTTGTACCGGGTGGCGTGCCTATCGAACAAGGCGCAGGCATGTTAGATGAAAAACACCGTTTCATTCATGGTGTGGTCACAGGGTCCACTAGCTACGGTACGATTGATCCCGTAGTAAGCATTAATCTGACTAAGTACACCGATTGGATAACACGTTTTGTGCTGTATAGACCACCGAAAGTGGAGCTTGTTTTTCGTGGAGGTAGTGATGAGTTCGATTTCGGGAGTAACTGTACGCTGAAGAACGGCACCGCGGGCAGATGTATGCCGGACTATGGTTGTGAACGTGCAATTAAGGAGTATAAGAACACGAATGACATTACACTGTGTGGTTTTGAGGGCACGATTAGCTACATTTGCTGTCCAGCAGAGTATCAAGATTTTCTAACAATTCCTGAGATAGAGGAACCGTCTTCGATAAGTTTACTTCCGTCTCTTCCTTATGAGAATGCGCTTGTAGGTTAATAACCGAGCGGCTTCCATATTGTGGTTGACAAGGTACATTCGCTTGGAGTTCAACTCAAAAGAAGTTCTCGGTTAGGTGAGATTAGACTATCATTCTCTGATGGATAGTAGTTCCAGAAAACGATGAAAGCAGACTTAATGGCCGTAGGAGACGTGACTTAGATCTCTCTTTCTCTCCCACAAAAAAAGGTGTAAAGTTTAACGAAAATCCTTCGAATCTCGAGGAATACCCAATCGTCTGTGATGTAGTAACATACCTGTAATGAAAATAAAACAAAAACAAAAGAGACTGTAAGTATTAAGAGAATAAAATGGAAAAGGTGCGGATTTGTTTTCTATTTACATTCTTCTCATTGACTCAGATTGTACATGTCTTATTGATAAAATGCCTTTAAGCACACCGAATCGTGCAGCTGTGCAACGCGCTTGCCTGCAGCAATATTTCTTTCATTCTACTGGCCTTTAGCGTGTGTTTCTACATGAACCAAGACAACCATTCTGTACAATTCGGCTTGCAGATGACATTCCTTTTTGCTTTCGGGTGTTGTGAATAAGTGTGCCTTCGTAGCCGCGTGCGTGCTCCTAGCCTTCTTTTCGATCTCGACACATTCCTCGCATAATCCGACAGCGGCACAAATGGGGGAGAAAACCTTGATGATGGTCGTCGTTGTCGTTGTAGACGAAGCCAAATCTGTGGCCATATCGTCTAGCATCGATCGACGAAATGAACATACCGATTGGCCCGCTTTCCACTTGGCAGCTCATCATCATCATCACCATCATCAGATATAGGGCGTTTTGGGCGTTCTGTGTTTCAAAATTGGTATTCTTTTCCCTGGCACTGTGGAATCTGTGCAATAACATCTGAGAGCTGTTCCATCTGGACTATCCCAGCGGAACGCTGAATGACATTATTTATTTGCACTTTCGCCTGCTTACTTCTTCGGTTTGGATCGCGTCAATGCCATCTTCAAGCATTTGCTTCTCGCGGTGAAAATGATGTTTAAACGGGCGCACGCTAATGCGAATTACGGTTTTGGTTTCGGTGATGAAATTCGGTAATTTTAGAGCACATTTCCCGGGGTGCTGAATACATCATGCTGGGAGTTGGTCTGATTTATTCCACATCTTAACCGACCGTGTCCAGTGCAGTGTTTCTTGGGATCCTTTCCGTTGAGAAACAAAAGCAAAAAAGATCTAGCATGTGGTGTAACCGTGTGAGGATGTTTGAAACTTCCTACGAAACCAACTAATCTTTTGGGTGGGAAAATTAAAGATTCCAAAAGCGAGATTAAGGGGGGACTACTAGAACGCCCATACGCCATCGCACTCACTTACTCGATGATGAACATATGTTGACATGAGCTCACCGTCTTTTTTTGTCACTTTTGCCACACCAAATGAGGCGTACCCTCGGGCGGGAACCATCAACGAGGTTGTGGAGATTAATATTTGCATTTAATGAAGTTGTTGCAAAAGGGCGCCTTGCACATGCATGAGGGCAACAGTGAATCATTCCGTGTCCGTCGGGAACTGGTGGATAATATGATACGTGTTTCAGGAGGGATGGGGATAAATGATAAAGTTGCTGACGCGTGTGTTTCCCCTTTTTGTGCTGCATAAAGCGACAACTTCATGCGACATGGATTGCATTGCCCGAGGAAGGAGTGTCGAGTTTATGTGTGCTTCTTGATGCCCTGCATGGTTTTGTACGTTGAAGTGGCTCTGGATGTGACGTCTGGTGACATCGTTTAAGGGTGGTGTTATGCTATGCAGATAAGGTAATGAAGATGTCCGAAGTGATGGGTTTGATAGTAAAAGGTCATCACAGAAGGTTTGAAGATGAATTTAATACCTTCTGATGACAGTTGTAATATTGCTCTTTTGCGGATGTAATGAATGTTAATTGAATCGGTGTCTTGCTTTTCGCATCTGCTACTAGAAATTAACAAGCAAGGGTTCTTCTTAGGTTAATTTCACCATTTATCATAATTGTTTATAAATAAACTATCTCGAATTAATGGTCTGTACGTGGTTGGACAGCACCCTTGAAGGAAATAAATCAAGCAAATCAACTCCCCAAGCCCGAGATTTGCAAACACAGGCACAAAACGCCTCATTCAAGGCAGCCAACAGGCAACCGTGCGCAACTAATTTGTGAGTGTTTTGTTTACACGATAAATTAAGACCTGGTTTAAAAATAGCTAATTTTGCGTGATGTTTTGACCAAAAAACTGCGGCCCCAAAATGACCGCTACATCACTAATCATGTGAGCACACATAAATAAAGCTGCCATTAGTTAGCATGGCCGTGAAGGTGCCGAATTGCGTGCAGCCCACCCGGAGAATTAAACGGCTTTATTCGCACGAATGATAAGATGGTGGAGTTAGATCGTGTGGAAATTGCTCTTAACGAGCTGCTTCCGGTGCTCCGTGATATTCGCACAATGACTTCATGAAAAAATCATCTAAAATACATCAATTCGAATCGGTTTTTTGAACAAGGGTTAGACTTTGTTTCTCAGCGAAAGGGTAAAATAATACGCATCAAACATGTTTTTCTTCTTCCTCTCGAAGGTCGAATGCAATACAAGTCGATAAAAACGGCACACACTTAAAACAGCGAACCATCAAAAACTCGACTTCGGAGCGTGTCGTGTATTTCGCGATCATCTTGACCCATGCAGCGGGACGCGAATGAGATTTCACTATCTGTGACTCGTAAACCACCTGTCTTGCGCGACGTGTACCTCTCGCTTCATTCTTCATTCCCTTTACGAACCCCGCTCGATGTGACTATGTTACGCGTCGGCACTTAATTAGTGGTCTGGGTGTCGCATGTGCCGAGACACATCGACGCGCAGAGTTGCGAATCGCACAATTTACTCTACCGGTTGCTATAAACGCCGCTGGGCGGTAGGAAGTAAGGTTAATTAGGAGGAATGCTTTTTATTTTAATGTTTAATTTGTCCGCACACCGGTGCGCGATGCGGTGGATGAAAATAGTTCATCGATGAATGCGCACACTACGTATGCGGAGTAGAAAAAAGAGTGGGTAGACTATAAAAAAACTGTTTGTATTTTATATTTGTATATAAACGACCATATAAATAACAAAAAAGCACTGATCGAAGAGACGAGAAAAGCTATTGTTGTCCGGGTTTCAATCAATAAAAGTATGCTTGTGTGTGAGTGTAGGAGAATGACTTATTTAAATTTTATCACTGTTATCTTAGCGAATGAAAACCGGCAAGCAATATTTATTTGAAAGTAATGCCGTTTATAATCAAACAAACACAATACGCCTAATTGACCGTTTGGCTTTCTCATGCAAGAAACCAAACTCTCCACTCGTTCATGTTGTACAAACGAGCGTATAACAATGGTGCGCATTAAATTGATCAATATTGAAACAGTTGAAAGCCACTGTCCGTGTGTGGTGTTTGCTTCCGATTCCCGGGATGCTGTTTGATGGCTGGTTATCACCCTTTAAAAGGAAGCGAATGTACACGCACACACACTCGTTTTAAAAGTTTGAAACGTTTGTTCAGCATTTTTTCTTGTCACTGTTGCTTCCGTTTACGTTTCTTTTCACAAGTATGTATGAGGGGAACAAACGGATCGCTTACTTTACACAGTTAAACGCAATTAAGTAGGCGAACAAATAGAAGCATGGAGGTGTTTCAATGGTTTTCCTGTTGACACTGCGTTAAGGAACGGGTAAAGATGTACATTTCGAAAGCAATTACCTCCGGCATCCATCGTCGATATCCTGGATTGAAGGATATCATACCGGTATCGATCGTGTAGATTGCACTCGTCTCCAGAGGTCTCAGCCTCGGACGTCTTTCCCAAGGAAACATGTCTCTTTAACACTTTGTTAGAGCCCCTCAAAAATCACTATTACCCAACGATTGTGTTATGTTGCGCAATCAGTTGAAAGATCGTATCTAAGACCACCTTTCGAAAGACCGTACTGTAACGCGGCTGTTGATAAAATATTGCGCAACAGTATGTGGGCATAGACACACGCGCTTTATTGTACTGAGATTCTCCTAGAACCGTTTTCTAATAGACAGAAGGAAAACTATTTCATCTGTCCCGGCAACTGTTCACACACGGAAAAGACACACCATGTCGGGTGGACGCTTCGTCGCTAACTGGACAGGATGGCATTCAACCCCCAGTGGTGTGCCTCTTCCGTAGCATTTGCGAAAAGTGCCGAAAGGAGCCCCAAGCCATGGCCCCAAGGTGACCAAGGCGAAGAAGTTCATCGAATTTTCTGGATCTGGTGGTAGGCTGCCGTGTCCACATTCACTTTTCGGTTGGTTTTATTATTTGCCCTGTTTCAGTCCTTTTTGGCCAGTCCTTCTCCCGGTTTCGTTTACGACTCTCGTACACGTGGCTTCTTCTAAATCTCCCTTACTCCCCGCTTTGGATTGGTTGTATATACTGCACAAGACGGAGCGGAAGACGTGAACGGCTTAAGATTTATGCACAAACTCGACAAACACTCCGTTTCGACAAAAGTTTACCATTTCGTCGCGTACCACTCACATATTGCCGAAAAAGTTTTGCTGTGGTCACACTTCTCTTATCCCATCTGGGGGTTTTATTTGCCCCTCGTTTTGAATAGCGGTTGTCTTTGGGAAAACATTTTTCCATTCCACGTGTGTTAGGTCGCTCGGTGGAATCTCGTCAGTTCGTTTTGGACTATCAGCCTGGATCTGTTAGTATGATTAATTCCCGAACATGGTCCACACATGAGCAAACCTTTTTGGGAGCAAAACCTGCACAGGAAAAAGTGAACGCGATTAACTTATCGTTCTAGTTAAGCTTCAAACCGCTAAAGCGACGTGTCGTTAAATCGTGACAAAGCGCGAATTGACCGGTTGAGACAGTTTCACGGGCTGGAATTAAATCTTCCGAGCTACCGGATGCATTCTGGGGGACAAGAAAAGGAAAAACACCCCCTTCTATATCTCCTCAGAAGGAGAATGGTTTGTTGTGCTCTTTTCGGGAGGACAGGTTTTGGCAATCGTGTTTTTTTCTTTTGTGGCGATTGGGGGTGTTTTGTTCCTTTTTCCAATGTGCGAATGTATAGCATCACGAGCAAACGTTGCGTTGAGGATTGTTTGTATAATGCTGTATTTTTGGTTTCTTATGTTTTTCGCGACAGAAAACTGGTTTGTTGCATTTTTTTTACCGACTTCGATTCGCCTTCACTCAGTTGTGATGCAATTTAATGCAGAAAGCAAACAGTACGTACAGGTCGTTTGATGATCAAGGCTGTTTTGTTTCAGGTGGAATTTATTCTCGCATTTTTGTCAATAACAAGAGACTACCGGTGACTTTCTCTCTAAATCGAAGCGGTTCAAAGAAATGTTTTCCCAATTTTGTCTTACCCGGTTGTGCGCTTTATCCGGTTAATTTATGTCCAATCTTCCTCAGCGGGACATTTTTAGAAGAGGGAGTGTGTGTGTGTGTATGGTTTTGGGTCTGTTTGCTGTTGTGATTATAATGGTAAAAGGAGCTGAACTGTGCCATTCGAGAAGGGTTGTAAATCACGAAAAACCTGAAATACTTATAAGCGACCCGATATATTGCCATAAATGCTTATATGTGTGATCTCAGTGTTGGATGGATGGTGAACAGCAGTGCAATCATTATGGATGGAGAGATAAATAAAAATTCAAAAAGTTGCGAAATCTTTTGTCTCTTATTTTGCAGCATGGTTGAAAGTCAGTTTCCTTTAAGTTGATGTCTGATGTCAGGTGTTTTTGTTAACTAATTAGCGGTAGTTCACTATTTCCTTTCACTTCCATTGTATATCTGTTTTTAAATTATTATTTCATGTCACGAATATTTCAATCAACACACATTATATTTTTAAACGACGATATCATGTAGAATTTATGTATGCAAAATAAGATTTTAACACGCGAATAAGAATACTCTTACAAAGTATGACATATCCGGCCTAGGCGACCGTATAACGACTTGTCTTTTTTGGTGATCAACACTATAGTTAAAATTTACCTAAGCTTCCCTTAGCCGAAGCATCTTAAGCACCTTTAAAAAAACAAACTCATCTGATTGAAATGCGTAGGATCTTTACCGTATCTTCCTATCACTACCACGTCCACAGCAAAATGGCCTCGGTTGAGCCAGGTACCAGCACACATACACACACACGCACGCACGACTAGGGATAAGTGGATTTTAGCATTTATGTGTACATTAGAGGCCCAGAATTGAACATTCCGTCGTCGGAACTCACGCGACACATTGGGCAAGGTTAGGTTTGATTAGTTGAGGCGAAGCTAGCGAGTGACACTAGTTGGCAGTCCACTTGAGAAAAAGAGAAAAAAAAATGATTAAAACCGGTCGAAAAATACCTTTACCGGCGGTGGAACTGTTTAGATAGTCAAACTTGAGGCATTCACGTGAAGGAGAGATACCCTACGACGCTTACCGGTGTGGCAGATTCCACCTGAAAAATAAAAACCTGTTTACATTTCGCGATTCCTCGGACTACTGATGCGGTTTGTTTCAAGTTGAATACCTTTGAAAGGTGAGTCTATCATACGTATTGTTTATAGATCGTTCGAGAATGCAAGAGGAAGCTTACCGAACCTGTCAGCAGGCCTGTTAATCGCAGAATTATGACTGAGGTGTTAACATATTGATGTTTCATGTAATTATGGCACAATTTGTCGTTTCCAATGGTACTGTGCTCCAACAGCAGGTTATGCAGATGACATTTAATGGATGATCGATGGTTTTCCAGGGAGTTTTCTTTTAAATAGTTTAAATAATTCATTAGGCATTTGGAAATGACTGCTAGTTTGACCCACAAAAGATCGTAGATGGTATTCAGTGAGTGATTTTTTTGCTGATTTAATTATTATTTGGTCAAATAAATTATAAACTTCGTCTCATGGTTGGCAAAATAACCAGAAACGAAATATAAGAAGCAATATTTGCATAACTGTCTACGTACAGTTGGGCAGAGATATTTTATGCTCGCTCCTTTCTGAAACATGTCTAACGCTCACACTTGATTAACACCTTTAATAAGAAATACATAACTGCTCTTTTCTTGCTGCTAGTATCTCACACCCAAACACATAACACACCTCTTACGAACAACGTCGAAAATGGGACACAAGAGCATGACCCCGACCTAGGTTCTGAAAGCGTTCGGAGGTGTCACCATCGTCCTCGGCAATGAATTGCCCAAACAATCAACGCGCGCGGCGTTTGCGCTGGAATGCTTCAGAAAATCAGAATCCAATTCCGACCCAGGGGGCCAATCGAAATCCAACCGGAAAATGCGTCAATTAGTAGCCCGGTCACGTCCGGCACGCCATCCGAACGGTCAGAACCATTCACCAGCGCCGGTGCCTTCGTCTAGTACCGCATCGCTTCGCACAGGTGAACCCGAACCAACCATGTGAAGGTGTATCGTTCGGAATTGGAATTCACCTCAAGCAGTAACGCCTTCTGGTAGACAGGGACATGAGCCGAAGGAAAGGTTTCAAAAGAAGGGAAGATATTAAGCTGCAACAAACCGCTACTTCGTCCGCCCTCATGTCCAGAACGTTGGACAAAACTTTGGTAAGGTCAAAATCAAAGGTCGCCTTTCGGTTCGGTTGGGTGGACAGCCGGGAAGCATAAGGGGCACCTCCAGACGTGTCCTTTGGTTGTCGAGTGCCGTTAAACATCCGGAATTGATTCGTGAACGTGATAAGTTTCGATAAGCAGACGATCGGGAAGCGGCTGGAGCGCGGTTTGTATGTGGTGTTACGGTGGAGAGCACCGATCAGAACAAGAAACATGTCAATGTCTAACGAATGGACCATGTTGGAGGAGATAAAGCGCCTGTGTAGTGTGGCGCTGATATTGATTCTAAATGACAAACATTCGGTGCATCATGTGCATGGGCACGAGAAGAGATGTAGCAACCAGTAGCACCGAAGTTGGCTATTCATAGGGATCTGTAGGAGCTTTAGAGTGGAAGGTTAGCCTCACTAATAACGACAGCTCTTTATTGATTTTATATAAAAATCATTTGTTAAGAGTTATTCGTAGAATTAAATGATTAAATAATATGTCGCATCTCGCATATCATGAGACCATGTAATCTCTGAGTGACATTTTACTACAAATAGTCACTTCTCAATAGTGCTTCACAGCTTATTTTAAATTTCGAGGCTAATAATCAATTTCCAAAGCGTTTCCCACGGGCAAACCTGGAATGTGCGACAGAGTGGCTGCTGTTCTTTGCATCATTCGATTAGCGGGACAAACACAACGTGCGATATCGCTGTAGCACGTGCCCGGTGATGGAATTTCCCTCCTTTCGTTTAACATAAAAATGATATTGCACGGCACACATGCATTCGCACAGCTGGAAGAACATCAGGGCGAAGAGGGTTCCCGTTCGAGCATGTTAAAGATGCTCGCTCGTGTTGGATCACATTTGCGTGTCTTCCTTCCTATCATATTAAGCATGCTTTCCGGTGAAGTTGCTCGTGGAGTTTGATTTTAAATAAGAAAAAAAAAACTAGTCTTTCTGATAACGACACCAATACCATCCCCGATGTTTGAGGTGGATTGGTTTCAGAAATTGAAATCACGTTCGGGCGCATATTTGTCGTTGCGCATCGGATGATGTTGATTATGATGCCGCGCGGCGCGTAACTGATGCCTGTGAGTCGTTCGACCTCCCAGATGCCACCATGCCACAGATGTCAGTGTGGGCGTGTGGAGGGTGCTGGTTCCGTTGTGTTCGTTGTGTTGTGTGCCGCACAAACGTGAGATTTGGTCGGCTCACGAATATTGTGGTGAAAGCGGAGTCTCAATCGTCTTGCAGCTCGTGCGTCTTGCTCATGTGCGAAGAGCGCCGGAGCTGACGGTAGAAAACGTCAGCATAAATATGTTTATGCTGATCCCCGGGGCCAGGCATGTGCATGTGGATCGCGCACGTTTGCTGTTTGGTCGTGTCGTATCGATGTATGTCGTCTATGGTTTATGTGTTGTTTGTTTTTGCTTTGCCGCCTTCCGTCGGAGCCTTTTTGGATCATTCTTTTTGCCCGACCCAAATGGAAGGTTTGGTTCATAATCGTAAAATGTGGATCCTCCGGGTTGGGGGAACAACCGGGACGCACTTGAGTGGCGCATACGCAAATGTGTGACATTCGATTTACATGACAGAGCGGCAAGTGTGTTCCGTTTTTTACCGGTTTTATTTCCCTTGCACATATTTTCCTCAATAGTCCTCGTCAATCTTGGGAAGAGTTCGAATGTATCGAAAGCAAAACTTTGTGTGGATATGATTGTGGTGCGTAGTAAACCACTTACACAAGCATGCTAGTACAAGAGTGTTTATGTTTTTTGTCACAGAAATCAATGGATTTGATCAAACAGTTCCAAATGCTGATGGTGGCAAAATACGAACAGGGTGTTAACCTTGTGTGGAGTTTATAATTGCCCACGGTTTCAGAAGTTATGTTTAGTTTTGAGCTCATTTTACACATAGAGTTTAGGAATTGGAAGATGCAGTGGGAATAAACTCTTGAAATAATTCTCAGTTTGAAAAATAAATATTCCGTCGTCCGTCTAGAGTATTTCATAAAAGGTACCGATTGTATCTACATTATACACGATGCAAATGGATGTATTTCCATAACCATGATTGCATGTTTAATATTTGCATTCCCTTGGCAATCTGGCACCAACGATCCTGTCCCATGTCTGTTCCATTAGCTACCGTGTCCTTGACTGTACCTCTGACAGCTGGGCATAATGCACAATGTCGCACCTTATGCTAGCAAAACGCTTCCGGGTATGGTACAAACTGTCATCGTTTTTAAACACCCATGATAAAGGTGACAACCCTAGAGGAACGATCGTGTTAAATTTATTGTACCCCATGTACAATATCATGGAGGTTCTGTTGCAATTCGCTTGGGGAGCCCGATCGGAGAGAAGGTACGTGACGGTACTATAAAAAGTGACTAAATACGACAACTATTCAAGGGCGTGTAGTGTGAAGTTCAGAGTGACACGTTTGATATAAATTTGTAAAACCAAAGCAATAATTTACAACCACCCAAGCAAAACCACCACTGCAATCGTTGAACACATTACAGTCCCTTAAGGTACTATCGTGGTTAGTTGGTAAATGCGCTTAATAAAGCAAGCACTCTACTCTGGGCAGGCGCGCGTTCCCGTTTTACGGGCATCCCAAAAAAGGACGCATAATCAAGCCGATGATATTATTTACGACCGCGTTTGCGTGGAGCACTCGTCGATTTGCTGTCACGAGACACGCACCCATTCTTAAGTGCGATTCCTGTAAATCCTCCGCACGATCGTCTGCGAGTGGTTTATGCGCCAAGATTTACGACGATGCGCTGTAAACAATCCAATTTGTGGCAATAAAAACGGTCGCTGCTTGAGATGACCAGCGCTGGATGGGCGGTGCATGGTTGAGTGAGTGTAGTATTGCTCAAGCTTGTGGTGGATGCATATCAATTGGAACTATCGAAATGGGTCATATATCCAGAAAGTAAAACCACCCTAACTGTGGCACGTGTAAGCGGGCCCCCTTACATGTTTTGCCCAATGCTTATGCTTGTAATTGGGCTAACCGTGGCAGCTCTGACAGTGTGGTGGTTCCAGAAGCATCACGAGAAGCAGATTGAGGGGTTTTTTTGGCTTGTTTCAGATAACCAGCTGATTATAAGGTCATAAATGTTGAACTTGAGCGATTTAACACAGTGGAAGTTGGGTCCATAAAACCGCACCGTTTACTTGAGCGATCGTTCACAGTTAATAAATGCTGAACGAAACGAAGTCTCGTTGTAATGGTTTATGAACATTTTAATTATTCATTCTAAAAACATTATGCTTCAATATTGTTTAAAGACACTTAAACACCACAAAACAGATCGTGCCTTCTTCTCCTTTAGAGTGATGATCGTGATCCAGTTTAGTGATTAGCAGCCGCACGCTAATGGATGCATGCAAAACTCAGCACGCCATTGTTAACCAGCTCATATCTTGCCTGCAGGGTAAATGGATCTTAACCCGGGTCGTGCATCAAAACTGGAACCAGTGGGTCGCACGGACGGACGTGTAATGTACAAATAATGGAAATCTAATTATGACCAACGCATGAAAAACTGACCCCACCTCGATCGCATCGTTTCGTTGCTAGAAGTTAGCAACGCATTGATTATTTCACTTTGCTGGTTTTTATCTTGGTAAAAAAACACGCACACACTCACGCGGGACTTCTTGAGGACTCCATCGTTATCCCGTTCGTCGTCTGTGTGTGATGAAATCACTACATATAAGCTATGGGGTAGCCCTTTTTTCCAGTGCGGTGGATAGCGATGGTGGCGAATGGCAAACATTTATCGCAAAACCTTACACAGAGGAAGAAGAGGAGCTTCTCCTACTCTCATCCCCTTTGCAAACCCTTCCCTAAGCCCAAAGCGGTGGACAATGATTGTGGAATGTAGAAGTGGAGACTATATTTAGATGCGCTAAAGAGGAAAAAAGGCACGTTACACTAAACGTCAGTGCCCTTTTAGCTCGTCGAGGGAGGTATGGTGGCATTTTTATCATAATTATTGTTTAACTGAGTGCGTGCTGCGTGCGCAAAACATGTGAATGGATTGTTTTTTTATTGTCTTGCAGCAAAGCACAGCTGCTGCTCCGATTACGGATGCATGTAGCCTATCGGACTCATGTTGCAAAGTGTTTTATCTTTTATTCAACATCAATAGCATATACGTAACCCCCCTGGTGTATGATTTGTCTGTGGAAACATTCCGCAATTAGCTGATCAATCAAATCATTGCTGTTTTTTTATCGAAAACGACTCAATTTACATCGATGGAATCTCTATGGGAATGGGCACTCGCAAGCGCTTTAGATAAATGGGTTGTCATTGCGATAAGCGATAAGGACGAAACATGATTCTGCATTATACGAGATGAAAAGCATATTTCTCCCTGTTGTTTACCTTTCACCTCAAACTTCCACTTCCCACTACCCATTCATGATGCCATCATGATCAAATCAAGACGATCAGAACCATCGTATCGCGATTGCATCCCCCATCATGAATTATGTGGTCCGTAAAATCGTGTCAAATTAAGTTTACCGGACCACCCTTAACCCTCCACCAGCGTACTTTCTCCACCCGATGGTTTTACGTAGTTTCAAGCAATTGAAGATGGTGCAATGGTGCGTTGCGATTGAAATATGTTAATCAGCAACAGCTTAGCGTTGCATTCCCCGTACCTTGCAAACGAGCGCGTGTGGGTCGTGAGTCTGTGGTCTGTGAGGTGATGAGTGGGATGAACAGATCTCGTGTGGCGTGAGGAAGAGCCGAAGGGAAGGGGAAGATGCGACACAGACTGATTCATGTTGGCCCGATGGATGATGTTCTAATGTCGAATAGATACGGAAACAACAACCACATCAGGGTCGGATGTAAATTTTATTCACATTCATATTTTATTCAACCACAATGACGAATGATGGTGTGTGCCGGGGTTATGGTGGCCACAGATCATAAAATGGTAGAGAATGAGGAGGATTTTTTTTTATGTATTCCACCACTTGTACTACAATAGGCGACAGTAATAGATTAACATGATAAACATCACATTATGTGAGCTTATTAGATGCGATCGCTGCTAGGTGAAAACTTGACAACTTAATATTAATTTGTCGATATCGGTGAAGGTTTGCATTGATGATTTTGAATAAATTGTCTAACCAAAATGACTTCATTTTCATAACTGAAATCATCTAATTTTATAGATATCGGTCTTTCAACCTTTGTCGGCCTCAAGTGTTTGATGTTGGTGATACATTTTAGCATACAAACAATTTCTTAGATTTTTCTTTTAAAAAAAGTTCTCAATCATACTTATTGTTTGCAAAAATTGCCTCCTTTTTTCTGCCAGCATGATTTCGCATGTCTCCGGCATGTTCGTGATGTGGCTAAATTAGTTCCCCAACGGCCGGGAGTCTCCTGTGTGTGTGGAGTGACTTAATTTGAAGGCACTTTGCCAAAAATGTGACGAATTCCGTGTGGTAACCTGCTGTGCGTGCGTAGCATACAGGAGAGCATAAATCGCACTTCAGCACAAATGGGTTTTTTTTTCGTATCCCATTTTCTTTGGTTTGGGTTTCTCGCATTGATGAGGAATATCATGCAAAAGCAAAAAGGAAACGTGTTAACAACCATCGAAACACAGTGCGATTGGTGGTTTTTTTATCGCACTGTCCTTTCAGAATATTAAGCAAGGCTTTAATTTATTGATGAATTTATATTTATTGCAAGAATCTGTGTTCGTTTTAATCAATGACAAGATTAACATTTGGTCCAAGGGTTTAACAATAGAATAATGTTTTCTAACTTTCAATAAATCGAATAAAAGTAAAATTTACCTTTTCAGGACAATACAAACAAACCTCTCAGCTCTCACGTTGATTTGCCATGTTGATCATAACGTTTGATTAATTGCAACTCTCGATTCGACCAACACCACGTTTCCACTTTTGGCTGGCAATAAAACTATCATTTGCATAAAACACAACCACCCAAATATTGATACTCATTTATAACTTCAGCACCGCTCAAATCCGAATTTCACTTCGAACTTGCCATCATCCGCAACATCGCTCGGGAAACCCCAACGAGCCACACACACACTGACGCAACAGGGATGGCAACAACAAAAAATGCAAATTAAAAAGAACACTATACGGACGCACAATACACTGCACAACACCATTTGGCTTTGGCAACTATGTTAATTTTCTTTGCCGGCCACACCAAAATAAAACTTGTATCCTTCGTTTCTCAATCGGACGAATGCGGCGTCGCGATTTCCGCTGTTCGATCGCCCGTTCCCGTTGGAATCACCAGAAAAATTACTCGAAAATCTTCACTCATCCACATCCGGTTCACATTTCCACCACGTTATGAAATTCACTCCCTGCTCCCAGGGTGTGCGGTGATTTCGAGTAGAAATGTTTTATTTTCTAACCACGAAATTCGCCCATTCGTATGCCGTCCCACATTGGGATCATATTTCGCTTATCGGGGCACCGGTTTCAGCTGTCCTTTGCTACTCCGACACACAAACGAAACAATCTTCAATGGGAAAAGGGACTCGTTCGGACGCCCTTACAGTCCGTATGATCTAATGCAACTGTCGAGTAGATGTACGAAAGGCAACTTATTTAAATGAATCTATCTCGGTGATCCCTTTCGCATGCAGCGCTGTGTAAGCGTACGCGCGCGCGCACCAGTTTAAACCGTCTGTTGCTCGAAACAGAACCCTAAGCGGACGTTCACACACGCCCGGTCGATTGAGCTCTTGCGAGAAAACTGAGTGCTACGCGTCAACTGTGCGGTATGCGCAGCGTGCTCTAAACGCACGCATCGGACCACGTGTGTGGTGTGTTCATTCCGAGCGAAGTTTACCGAAACGAATGCATCTCTCTGTGAGTGACTGGTGCCGGTTGAACGAAGAAAAGGAGCGATAGAAACATAATTAGGTTGATATTTTTGTTTCCATTTGTTTACGTTAAGCACCGTTTTAGAGATGTTATTAAAAGAGCATTAAAAATTTAAATTCAGTTCAATTACTAAAAAAATATACAGTTTGTTTGGGTTCAAATCGGATTGCTGATCATAGAATCGTTTTTTTTTTTTTGGTTTATGCAAAACCATAAAATTATTTCTACAATTTCAAATGTTTTAAAAGTCGTTAAGATTAAGAGTAAATTTGATGACGGAGAATATTTTTATAACTCACAAATAAATCGAGCCTAATTTCTAACGAAATTTAGTAATTAGAAACTCTGCGTGTGTCGTCGTCCATAGCAACGAACGATCATCTTTCTCGCAACGAGAAAAAATCAACATGAGAACGAGAGAGCGACAGAAAGGTAACTCATTTTGCGTGAGTTCTTCCATCCCCGAGATGAATCCCTGCTTTCAATGAGGAACATTTTTCCCTTGTGCCGGTCTTTTATTGCAGCCTCATTGAGCAAGTAAAAAATTGTAATAGAAAACCGCATCTCGGTCGGAAAAATGCATCAATCGAAACCCATCGGGCACGGGGTGTGCTGAATATGTTTACACGATCGATGTTGTTTATTTTGAACTTTATGGTCTGTCTCTTTTCGCTTCACGCCACGGCTGGCGGTCTTGAAACACAGCGTGGCCCACAATCACAAAACTTTGGCACCTACCGAGGCTCGGTATGCAACGTGCTTGGGTCAAGTTTTTTCCAACCACTTGATGGATAAAAGGGCGTTTTATCTAGTTGTCGAACCAGCGTTTTTGTGTGGTTGTTTTTAAACTTGGAATATTTTTCGTATTTCTACGGATCGGCACGAATATTTGCTATTTGATAGACTGAAGTATGGGCTAAACGACGTACTTTTTTTAGTAACAATACGTTATCGTAGCGTGTGTAACATGTTGGATGAATTTTCCCGAGTCGCAAATTATTCGCCATGCTTTTAATGCCGATTTGTTTTAGTTAAATACTCCTCATTTTGATTTTTTGCTTTTATTTTCCATCGACCCTAATGGCCAAACATAGTTGTAAAATAGATTTCCATGTTAACCATTTCATTTTCCGCCTACCACCACCCACCTGTTTTTGCACCCCTTTCTGTTTTCCCCCTGTGCATACACTCGAAAACGCACGATGACCTTGACAAAGACCAACGCTTTTGTTGCGATTTTCCATTTCCACTCGCACACGCGGGGTCCGATTTTATCCGAACGGCCGACATTCGACACCCTTAGGGGTTAGAATTTATGTCTCCCGACCGATCCGACGCTTCACCCGATTGCGCTAACGTATTTTCTGTGTTTTGTCGCCCTCGCGGAAATGGCATCAGACGTTCGGTGTCCACTTGCCGTGATGCATCACAAGAGCATCGCGGTGTTTGGTGGAAAAAGGGAAAAAAGCGAAGACATAAAAACAGGATTTAAATAGACAGATGTGTTGGGCAAAAAATGGGGTGCATGGGTGTAAAGAGAGCACAGAGGGAGAGACTTTTAAAATTTCAAACAAAAGCTGCAACGGTCAGTCGGAGTGACCAAAGGGCTACAGCAGTGGTGGTGCCGTAACACGCTAAGCCCTTCAAATGCATGTACGCACGATCGGAGACCAACGGTTGGCTCGAGGTTTAAAGGCAGCTGGAACCATTTAAATCGAAATCGTGTCGACCGTAAATCATACCATCGGGCTGTAGCGCGAAATGTTCTCCCACTTTTTCACGGAAAACAACGGATCTCGCCCACAATGTAATGAAGCTTCCAAGAGACCCGCTTGCTGTCCCTTTGAATGCCATCATCTTTAAGAAGCCGTCGCGAGTTGCCCACAAACGTAGCGACCGCTCGTGAGCTGTCAACACGCGCAGCATCTGTCAAATTTTGAATCTGAATCTGTCAGTGGTAACAGATTTGTTCGCCCATTTTTATCTCCATATAGTTGGCTTTAGAGACCCCGGGGCGGTGGGTCGAGCATCCAAAGGGTGAGACGGTTGGTAGGTGTTTAAGGGAACGCCTCCACGATTGTCGGCTTCGCACAGGGGCTTAGGCGCTCGTATGACACTGTCATGTAGTTAATTACAATTGTGTCATTTTGATGGTGGCAGCTGCTGCTACTGCTACTGCTGCCAAGCCAACGTGCCGAAGCCGGTGCAACAAGCGAATGTTTGTAACCGACAATAGGCACCCCGGCGTTGTAGAATGCGTGCGGTGGAAAATGTGTCCGGTACCAACGGTACCAAACCGTAAATGAAGCGTATGATATGTGGAACTAGGAAATCGAATCTATACCGCAAACCAGACAGAGACGTATGGGTGAAAGCACATTAGCTGTTGATGTTATTTATTTATTGGTTCCGCATTGCGTTGTAGACCATATTGGAAAATATTTTACGTCGACTGTGCCTTGTCATAAATTTATGTTTTTACAGAGACTTGAATAAGAAAGAGAACGATTTAGTATTTAGAAATAACAAGCTTAATAATAGTTTACATTGTTAATTTCATTTTTTGTTTACCATCGCTGAACTTTGGATTAGTTTTTCCTCGTTATACCATCTTGTAAAATAATTAATCCCCCTAAAAAAGCGCATTGGGTGGCATTAACAACATGAACAGTACCACCCCACGATTAAAGCGGAATTGAAAATTCATATCCAATTTGTATCACGCGTCGGTCATAATTTTCCTCTCCCAGCTCATCCTGCTTCTTGCCATTGACTGGGGATAGCCATAGCGTTAAAGCATAAATTCAATCCTCCTTCTCTCTTCTGCAATGCCACCTCTTGTTCCCCCGCCAATCCCGCTCTAGTGAGTGAATTGGAATGCTTTTCTAAGTGGTGCGGGAAATACGCTTCAAACCTACCGGGGAGTCATTCGGGTGTCGGGTACGTGCGATTTGACTCTGACTGACAGCTCGACACATGCTAGTGACAAATTTTATTGTTATGCGTTAGCATTAATTTTCCTGCGGTTGGTTCCATTTTTCGATAAGAGGAATTTGATTTTTCGATGCTTCTTCTGAGTACTGCACATTTCCCGGGGGCAGGTTGCGCTGTAGCACATCATACTAGAGCCGTCGAGCCAGTCGAGCGTAATCAGCCGCAATTAATGCTTGACAAATGATGGAACGCTAGTTTCGAGGACAAAAGGACACGATGTTAGAGTTAACCTTTCTCCCCAGCCCGTAAGGGGCTTTTGCGGTTGCGAAACAATAGCAAGGTTGCTCGGTTTTACGGCATTTTCATTGATCGTTAAGTGAGTGTGGTTTGCGATTAAGAATGCGGTTTAGAATGCTCGATTACAACCCCATCTGTTACTCGGCATACTTTAGTACGAGAGAAGCTTTATTTATGGTTTGGATTATAATTAGCAGGCAGTAGAGCAACCATTAGGCATTGAAATGAATTTGAATTTGATCATGTCACTACAATTTTATTCGATTGAGATGGGATCATGGAAAATTTACTCTAGTTAAAAAGTACGCCTACATGTATGCAGCTCGCACTGCAAACCAACCTTTTTTATAAATTTCCACGAAAAGGTATCTACGTCTAGTGGAGTTTACTTACCTCTTATGTCTTGGAAACACTTTTCCCTCCACAATAATTCTGGCGCTTCTTAATAACCCATCAACAACCATTATCCGGGCTTAGTTTAAGCGCATTTTACATTATCTAAACATTCCCAAGGCTTAATGCGATTGCTTCATCTAATTTATTGCCTCTCTCTCTACACCCGTGGGTTGATAAACGCAAGCAGCCGCATTATACACGCTCGGCAGCTAAAAAATAAGTCACCGAACGAATCGGTTTGTCGTTTTGTTTCGTACACGTTCAAAAGTTCATCCCCGCAATGGGATGAAAAATCGTTTCCCTTAACGTTGGGTAGAGAGAAAAAAGGGCAAACCATCATACCTCACATCCTGTCGGCATTGTGGAAAAACGGAAAAAGGAAAGACGGGATTTTCACTTCACAACCATTCATTCATCATTCCGCGTGAATGGAAAGGAAGCGCGACACGATGATACCTCGCGCTGTTTTTCATTCGCTGCTGGTTTTCTCCCCATTGTCAACTCGTTTAGAGTGTTTTTGGTTTGATGATTCGTTGGTAGTAAGGTGAGAAATTGAATTTGAAAGTGAAGGTGGAAAACATGCGTCGCGTGGGGATCCATTACTGATTTGTTTTATTTTCAGTGGCGATGCTGCGTTCGTGTCTGACGGAAAGCGAGTCGTAATAACAGAGATCTCGAGGATTAAGACCGTCAATGATGTGCGTTGAGTGAAAATTGAATCCTTCCATAACGAGATGAGATGTTCGGTTAAAAATAGCTCAACGGTAAGTCTCTTTTTAGCGGTGGCACATTATCGCCACTAAAAGCCATTACGCACTTGTATGGGTTCGACATCTTTCTACTTTGCCTTTTCGCGGGTGTCGAGCGATGACAAACGCTTCCCGATTGTGTCATACTTTAAAGTCTCCTGTTACCCGCAGAAGTGCTACTGTAAACAGTATTAATCGAAGGATTCCCATCATTAAGGAAAAAAAGCAAGTCGATCACAAACACGGCACGGAGCTGCTATTCACCCTCGCATGATTAGCTTCGTTCGCGGAATCGCTTTTTGGATCGTGATGAAAAATAGATTCCCAAAAGAAAATAAGTCCTACGTGCGTAATTGAAACCACAAAAAAAGCGTCGCGGTTTCATGTTGGACTTGCAAAATTTAGCGAGACGCCAAAGAACACGGGGGAGGGAAAAAAATAAACATATCGCTGGCGCTCGTAACACCCGCTCGCTTTTCCTCGGCTCGCAAATTCTACCACGCAGTTCCGGCGTTCCTCTTGACCAAACATCATCAATCACTCGGTTGGCTGGTGGCCGTACGCGCAAGCATACGCTTCATCCTTCGCATTCCTTTTCGCCCATCCGCCCCAACGAAGGACCTAAGAAATGGCTGCACCGGCTCAATGAACAGCGTGCCGAGAGCGAGAGTGTTTGACAGGAAAGTGATTCTTCTCGCCTGTTGGCCCAACAGGAGAGTGGGGTTAAATGGTGGGTTTCAGTTACAGCATTAATCCATTTATTATTTCCAGTTTTAAAGTACACGACCCACCGAAGGGCAGCCTCCGGGTGGCAGTGGCCATCCGGTCCGGCGGGAGCTTGTGGTTTTGTTCTGCTGCCCGAACTTGCAGGCAAGCGCTGAATCCTCGTTTACTGACGGGCAAAAGTCAAGTCAGCTTTTCAGTCGTCCAATTTTAGCAGTGGTAAATAGAAGACGTTTGCGCGTAAATGGCCGTTGGCGAAAGCGATCGATGACGTCGCGATTTTATACGCATGAATGAAGGGCGGTGGGTCGAGGGACGGAAGGATGTGCCGTTTTTCGTCTTGTTTGGTGTTTGTTGCTGACATCATAAAATCACTTATCATGTACCGATTCTTGCCTTATTCGTGGCTAGTTATAGTTGAAAAGATAACCGGATAACATCTTTTTCTGTTCAGCATGGAGATAACTAAAAAATGATGAAGATAAAATCTTAATCTCGCCTAAATGTATGCAATTTACAAACAAATTCAACTTATTTAACAAATAATACATTGTGCAATACGTTGTCATTCAACAATTGCTTACAACGTGAAAGAAACAGAATATAATAACATCATTCATTTTGTCGATCGATGCTGCAAAAGCAATCAACTTATTATGCCTTTGAACAACAATGCATCCATTAACCATTGCAACCATTTGCAAAGCTTGATTGCAGACATGCGATACTGATGCCACAATTCATTTCACCACGCTTCTTCATAAAGTTCTTCAGTGTTTAAAGTGATCCACCGGGTGGTAAGCAACTAGCATCCAGAACACCCAGAGCTTCTTCAGATCGTGTCATTCATACCCGGCATAGGTTGAATTAATCGCGCCAAAAGTCTGTACCCGGGAGTTATCCGAGCCGTGCCATCAAGTCAATCATTAATCTTTATTAAGTCAAGGCAGGACTCGGTTTATGCGAAGGTCATCCGGCGGAAGGAAACCGCCGGTTTCCGAACCAGTGATGGAAAGGTGCACACGATGGACGAAGTGTTTCTGTTGCAAAAACACAAGACGGCGTACCTGGTTGGGAGGTGGAATTAAAAGCAAGCAGGAACAAGCATTCTGACGGATGGTTTTGTTTTTCTTCCTGGCGCACTGAAGGAAAGTGAAAAGCAGTGATTAATTTGCAGGCTGCTTCACAATCACAAGTGTTTTATAATTAATTGAGCTGAGATGAAGTGAAGGAAGATATTTCTTAGCTGTTTCCGATCGATGCTGCTGGAACAGTTTCGGTTGAAGTTGGGATTTTAAAGAAGTATGAATTTTGGTTATTTTTTAGCCTATTATCTACCTGTCCACATGCCGGATGTAACCTACTTACCAATGCAGACCAGAAATAAAGGAATAATAAAACAGCACACCGCTTCCAACCATAAAACACCAACACCCATGTGCCATAGCCTGGGAATGTCCGACGTCCGGGGCAATAAAAAGGTCGAGCATTTGAAAATGAAGGCGTTAGAACCGTTTTAAAGGCAATAATTCATACTTTTACGGCTACGGTCTTCAGGTCTAACGTGGTAAAACCGATGGTGTGGTCTTGGTGGCTTGCTGTTTTTTCTTCTTTTAGCTGGAAATTATTCATTCCCATTTCCGTGCAGATTCTTTGGCGTGTTGGTGGAATGCTGGACGTTTATGATGGTGGCAGACTTTTAAACACACGGCGCTAGGAACCGACCATCATTCGGGTTGATGATGCAGCATAAGATCAGAGTTAGATAATGGTAATAATATTTACGGCTTTATATAGGGATGGATGGATTTGATTTGTGTGAGATAATACATATAAAATGCATTATGCGGAATATAACATTGAGGTGAATGAAATAAGGAAATTGCATGGACGAATAATAAAAGCAAGAGAAGGTTGAGTTTATAAGACTACTGAATCCGGTCAAAACTCGGCTGTACAAAAATTAAAAGCAACGAGTGTTTTTGTAGTTATAATTAAAAAAATAAAAAGATAAAAGGCAAGCCCGGAAAAGATATGATAATCCTCAGCTTTACCAATGTAACTTTCATCTTCGGAGCTTGTCAAACCAAATCAATGAATATTGACAGTGTTTTTTTTAAAATTCTAGACATTTAGTCAGTTCTACACCACATCTATTAAACCTGCTTTCAGTTTTAATTTCTTTTCAAGATTCAAAGTTCTGTTTCGGGTGAGTGTAGAATATTGAGCATGTGGTTCAATGAAAACCAGAAGCGCATCTCCGAAAATCAGGTCAATCATTGACCTGTGACTCTCGCGCACAGTGAGCGCCATACCAATCATAGCATAGAAAACGGGTTCTCTAACGCTATTCAGTTATGCTCTCAATGTACCTCCGCCACACAAGGCAGCCAAGACAAACGCAAAGCCATTAAACAGGCAGCACGCATCGTTGCAGCGGAAAGCGAAAACAAATCTCATCATCGCCATATGTGTGCGTTTTCGGTCCCCGGCGGTTATAAGGGTAACCCTCTCAAGTCCACTTGAGGAAGTGGAATCTCTCACAAAAAAAGCCTCGTGCAAGATGTAGCAGCAGTTATGCCCGGCACTGCACGGCTATGCTGAGAATTGTAACTGCGCGAACAACAAACATGGAAGCGCTGCATCGGGCAAAGAGGATGAGACGAGTCCGGGGGTTACAAAAAAAATCTAACTCCATAAATTCTTCTTATCTCTGGCAGTTAATTTTTATGTATTTAGGTCAAAACGTTCGGCTATTCGTGTGCAGTGCAGAGTGTGCATTTGCAGTATTCGATGTAGGGACACTCGATGTCTGAGCTTTGCATCTTCACCGGATTTCTGGATTGGTTGTGCAGCGACAGAATCCATTTCCTAGAAGTATATTGACAGTACGTCCGGGCCCGTCTATTGCTCACGTGGTGTCGAACATTCTCGCTCAAATGGTAGTTGATTTTGCTTGTACCGCGGTGAAGCATTTTGCCCTTCCCCTGGCGGGTGAATGATACTTGCGACTTCGATGCCCCGCGAACTTGCCGGCTCTGTGTCATCGTGAGCTAAGAATGCATTTCGAGTATGAGCGTGCACGTTCGTAAGCTAGGTAATAATCCGAACTACCGAACCGAAGTGGGTCTTGGTCGTGATTGCATCAGAACTCTGATGAACTTACGGACCATCAGTCAATTAGCTAAATCTTCAGTCCAATTGAACCCCAGCACATACGATTGGAAAGGCACAGGTTCAAGATTATTGCACCCATAACGTTTACCACCGTACCAGGTTGACTGCAACACGTATTGCAAATGGGCGCCAATCGATTGGGTAACCTCGGTTGCAGGAAGTAATGTCAACCGTAATCAATTTAGCGTACCCGAAGGCGCGGCCTCTGTAGCAAATCAATCATGGATGCATCAATATGTGACTGAGTAGATGCAGAATTGCGGCTATAGAACATCGCCGGTGGTCTGCATAACCTAGCGGACATTTTAATAGACGACATCGCAGGCGGGATTGGTCGTTAAACTGCATTGCATGTGCCGGCTTTTTGAGCTATTACTACGATACCGTTAGTGAGCGAGAATAAATAAGCTTTACGGTTGTTTCGTGCCACTCGGAGAATATGATTTGATGTATCTAGCTTCCTCGATGGTCAGGCAATCGAGACATGCAAATTGATGCAGTTGGTGCATACATCGCATAGGAATGCAATTGCATACCACCGATCGTTTCGTTTAATGGTTCACAAATCAGCTAATATGTTTGGTGTTGTGGGGAGTCTTTATGGGTTAAGCATTAGTTTTTCCTTTGCAAAATTCAATGACAAATCATGACGCTGTCTGAGCTAGTTCTTCAATGGCATCGACATGAAAAGACATCATATTGGATATTATCATTCAAACAATGTAAGACAAAGAGTCAGAGAGGAGATATACTAAGACCAAAATACGTAAAGAATGTGTTGAGTCTGAAGATTCAGAATATTTAACTGATGACTTTCCTCCTTACCGTTGCACAACGACAATGCATTGTCGTTTTTGTACCGTCTTACAATAATCCATCTTCTTGTTTCAAAAAGCATTTTCCTCAGCGTGATGTTATGACGCTAATAGTGGCAAAAGTGCTAGAACACCGGTATCGGTAGGGTCGTTTATTTATGTACCATCCCCAAGCAGTGTGCCGTCTCGACACACGACAACAAGACACAATAAACTATGCAAATGCAAGCCACCGCGAGAGGCCTGAACCGATCCTCACGCTCCTTTGGTGAAGCGCGTGCGAGATAAATTAAACCTCGCTTTCGGACAGGCCCATTCTGACTGATTGCCTCCGAGGAGGACCCGATGCAAGAAGGTAAAGCTGAAGGTACAGGATGTGTATGGATGATTTCGCTCCGATTGCAAACGTGATCTTGGAAGAACGCAATTCAATAAACGCATTCATCTGTATTTACACGCTTGTCGATCCGTACGCCCGTGCTGATTGTTGTGCCCGAGTGCATAATACAAATCACGATGCGAGATGCAACAATGTGTGCGCTCAGTGTGCAGAAGGAACTGAACAGTTCAATGAAGGCGTTTCTCTGGTGCTACATGCTCAGAAGGATAGAGATTTTTATCATTCATTAAGGGCATTAAGCTTTCCCATGTACAGCACACGCCCCATACGCACCTGTTTTTTAGATTAAAAATGTTCTACCAAATGAACTAGTTTTATAGCGTGGTGAACAGAACAATAAATTTTTACTGCACACTGTAATGGACAATATTTCGTGTCAACGAATCATAAATCACCGGGCATAAAAGCGAACGATAATAGTACCACGTGTGTATGGAGGATGCTGCACAGGTAGCTTTATTCCTTTTTCATAACAATTTAAGTTAGTTCAATGAAGGTGGTTAGACCTGGGTGAGTTTCTTGCACCGTCAGGGTATTATTTTTAATGGTAGAAACGAGTTTCATGACTAGACTGGTTTTAGATCCTGGTAGATTTTATACTGAGAATAATAGTGTCAAATTCGTTTAATATCTAAAGTTCGTATAAGGAGCTAGTAAACTCCATCATTTTAGTTGAACTTCCATAACCTTACCCAATCGGAACCATATTGCGCGCAGACACATATTCAAAAGCACCAGCTGGGGACAGCTTTTCGGAAACGCCCCAAACGACCATCGGTCTGCTTTAGGAGCGCCGTGCTGTATGCAGAACCATCTGCCCCGCTCTACTGGGTTTATTGGACAACAGAATTGATTTGTCGACGTCCTGGGAATGTTTACACCGTGCCACAAGTGAAACGTTCCAACCTCACGTCCCTTCAGTGCATACATACAGGCAATGATTTATGGGAACAACCCGAATGCTAGCACTACACGCTGGAGGTGGAGGTTTGGCGTATTGAGACCTCTGTCCGGGTATATTGTACTATGTTTCGCTGCTCCAATTGTCCGCTGTAGAGTAGCCTGCGCGAAACCGTTCACAGCATGGCGAATCGGAACGATAAATATTTATTTCATTTCGCCCAGTGATTCCGCTGACGTGCGATGAATTTCTCAATGGGATGAAACCTGGAGTCCAGGACGCGTCCATTCTGCCGATCGCTGGTGGTTTGCGAAGCCCGGGCACATCCTTGATTGTCATTGTTGTTATAATTTATGTGGCTACTTTCTCGGTGGACGGAGGTAAGGTATGGGGCATTCCCGCCTTGGATTGAATTAATAATTCCGAACCGTAAGCAAACATACACACATTCCTTCCAGGGCAGACTAATTGTCGGTTGATTAATCGCTTCCCGGGGGCTGGATGGGTTCCAAACCTCCGCGACTATTCTTGCTGGATCATCTCCATCAGCGTCATTCCGCGTCAGAATCTGGCAGGGAATGGGATTGACTGCAGATGGATGGAGCGGACGATTCCCGACTGCATCTATATTGATGCTTCTTAGGGAGCAGTGCTCATTCGAGAACTTTTTCCGTTTTATCGACATCGAGGGAAAACAACATAGAACCCTCGATGTCCAAGCATACTCTCACTAATCTCAGACCCACTAGGCTTAACTTATCTATCGATCGTTGAGGACTACTTTCAATTGAAAAGCACTTAAACATTACCATGCAGAATGTTTCATATTCTTCCTGCGCAACTCCAATTTCCAGCGTTCCGTCCGTTTGTCGTCTGCCAGCCGGTCCAGACGGTGCCGGAGTACACAAAACAAAAAAAGCAATCGCGTATGGCGACGGTGGCATTTGCCTTCGCAAACACGCAATGCACAAACGCAATGGACACGCGTTCGTAATCAGCGCAAAATGCGACGCATTGCGCCGTGGCTCTAGGCGCACGTTACTTACACTCGTCCCCAGTGATTCTACCGCAGACAGTGATCAATTGCGCAAAGTGCTGATGGACCGTACGGTGGATGGGTGGGAACCGGGTGTGTCTGACAAATCAACCCCTCACGCGCGTAAAGAAGGAAAATAAAAGAATCAAATTGTGTGAGTAATGATGCAGTGGGAATTTAAAAGTTAAATTTGCGGTACGTGTGGCTCGTTTGTCGATGATTTATTGGTGGGCGAAAAAACGGAGCTATTTAAAGACGCATTTTTTGTTGTAGTTGGTACGATGATTTCGATTGTTAACTGCATTACATGGTTCTTAGCAGATGGCTGACCGTTTCAGACAAGATCATACGATCGGTACACGCGGGATGGGATAAAGTCGTGCAATGGACATACTCAAACTTAATGGACTTATTGCGTTTTTATCCGATTGAAACACGCATTTTACGAATTTCGCTTCATCAATCGCTATGGTAAAGGGTTCTTTGAATGCAGAATGACAAGATAAAGTCATCTATAGCAGCAGCAACAGATCTCAATTCAATATTCATCTTGTTGTGGTCAATAATTGTCGTAACGCCTTGGGTTATGCAAAATGCATTACAAATTGTTCTTTTTGTAGCTAAAAGCATTTTCTTAAATATTACTCAAGCTTAAATAATCGCTTTTAAAGAGATCGAGTTATAATAAATAATACGTTAAATTAATTGTACACAAAAATATCGAGTTTAGTGCTACCAATAGGAGAGAATTGTATGATATCTGATGTTTTCTATACTCCATAATTTATCAATAATGCGCAGTTAGAGTTAAAACACTGCACAGTAGTACTCAGTTGGGTATTAAAATTGAAATCTAACCGTGTTCTTTAACATTTGCATTTAACACTGTTTCCGTTCCAAAAATACCGTTCGCTATTTTCTGGCTATCCTTTGGGAAGACCGTTCGACTGGTCACATCTTGCAAAACGGGTTGTAGTGCCAACTGTCCCAACCGTGGGTAGCAGATGGTAACCGACCGCTTAAAACTACCATTTAATGGATTCCATTTCACCAGAATCCGGCTGTGTTGATAGACCGGACTCACGATTCATCATCGCCACTTCAACGGCAAAACATTTCGCACTCCAAGTCTGCCGTTGATGGTAAGCGATTAGTTGGGCGCGTTGAAAACCGGCACGCTTATTCCGTCGTTGCTGAAAGGCAAAGAGGTTTAGCTGGTGGGGTTTTCTCTTGCGAAAAATGGCTAGGAGGATGGCAAAAATGTATCATCCTACGCCACGGAACGTGGCGAACCGTTCATCGTAGTAAATGAATTTCCAACCGTCAACATCGTCATCGCCGTACTCGTCAACAGTTATCGGGCACACAGTACCCAGTGTACCGAAAGTGAGCGAGTGAAGTAATCATCACCATTCTTCTGAATAGCTTGAGTGTTTTTCGC
The DNA here is from genome assembly GCF_943734725.1 of Anopheles marshallii. Classification (NCBI taxonomy): domain Eukaryota; kingdom Metazoa; phylum Arthropoda; class Insecta; order Diptera; family Culicidae; genus Anopheles; species Anopheles marshallii. The sequence goes on along the minus strand of NC_071327.1, from coordinate 1,935,598 downwards.
AAATGTAGTCTGCAAAATATTTCCCCCGTTTTTCACCACGAAAACCTCTGGTAATTTTTTTGTTGAAAAGAGTTTTTTTGGCCTACGGATGATACGGTTGATAGCTACAGTACTGGAACGGCATATCTACCTTTTTGATGGAAATATTACCCACCAATCACCATCCTCAACTGCCCTGTGGGACCGGTCGGCCAACAAATTAATGCGTTCCAGGGGAAAAACAGATCAGGTTCTTTACGCTGCTTTGAGTGAAAGGAAATTTCTAATTTACGTAATTAATTGGAATGCCCAGTAGGTTAATCTCCTTGAAATTAGTAGCTTTCACTTCTTAGTTGAAGGATGTTTCGAGGATCATCGATCAAAGTGTTGTCGCTGCAACGTTCTTGAAGCGGATAGGGATGGAAATTTTATTGGAATGGTTTTTCTTTTTTACCAATCGCCATGATTTTGCATCCTAAACGTCACATTAATTAGATAATATTATATGCTTCCTCAAACGAATTGAGCAAATATTTGATCGCACTCTTTCGCAACATTCTATTGAAATTTCAACTACTTCCAAATGACTGAACCTCCTACCTGCATCAAAAATGAAAGGAAACAAAAATATTTCACACTGTGCACCATGGCCAGACGCTCTCCCAGACGCTACGAGGATACTCCCATGTGGCGACCCATATATCGTCCTTTGCGATAAATAAACTCCAGCACGGTGGGTAAAAGCCATTGAGTGAAAATAAATTACTCCACCATTACTGCACTGCAACTGACGGTGGAAAATGCACCGATACGTTTGCTAGTCCTGTGGGTCGTCTTACAGACGAATTCAAGTAGACGAGCGTGTCTCTACGGTAGCGTTTCTCTTCCCAGAGAGATAAACTAGGGAAAGCAGACAGCTCGAATGCCCTTTTCCCAGACTGTATTGTGTAATTTGTTTACCCATAGCATAATGCTTTTGTATGTGTGCAAGGAATTTTCTTCAAACTTACTCGTCAGCACACCAATCAAGCGATCCTTTGGTGGCGTCACTTGACAAAACGTACGCGACGTAGCGCGACAGGAGGTCATACGCTTCGGAGGGCACATCAGCGCCACAGAGATGAATTTAATTTGAGCACTTTGCTAGAGTTTACGCAAACAAAATGTGAACTTTCTGTGTCTAGTGCTGAAGGAAGGCGTCACGGCGAAAATATAGTACCGTGACCAAGTGTCATGTGCTGTCAGAAACGGAGAAGAGTGATGAAAGAATGCAGTCCAAAAGTGACTGCATAATGCAATTTATCAAGCCAGCTGTTTCTGCTGATTGCTATGTGGCAATCAGCTAATTGCATTACTCGGTAAAATTGATGATTTTAATATAAGTTAAGGTGAGATGCATTCGTTTAGCTAGAATCGTATGGTTCGGTTTTTTGGTTTGGTATTTGTCTGTAGAATGCTTGAATTATTTAATATAATCATTGTTCCGAACAATATAATATGGTTTTTTTTAATGAAACAGCATATAATATGAGTATGTCATATCTTGTACTCTCTGATGATAGAACAGTTCTTGAGAAACGTTTTACCCACCGGAAGTTTGGGAGCCCATGTTCACAGCAGAAATAAATGGCTGACCATCCGTTAAACCCATCTTCACACCTTTCCATTTACCATTTCCGGTGTTTCCTGTCACGTTGGTAGCTGGTGATTAAAAGCGGAAAATGTGTATTATTATTGAGGTAAAAGGTAATTTTTAATGATCCAATGACTAATGCTCACCCCTTTATAAATGTGTTTAACCTGCAGGACACTCTCTTACACGGTTTGAAGCAAAATCACATTAGGATGAATGATTTCAGTAAACACATCCAGCGTAACTTTGAGGAATTTCACGCCACATGGTGAGAGACTTCATTTTTTCACCATTCCTCCCGCTTTTTAACACTTGAATTATTCGCATAAACACATTCCCCACATTCTGAACTGCTCACTAGCGTAACATAACACGGGCCAAAACGCACTGAACACGCCTGACAGGTAACAAATTGTCACGCTGTTCCAGTTCGTGATGCAATTTCGTTAGTCTCCGCTCCTGCATTCGCCCGATCTATCATAAATCATCTTCTCACGTGCGAATCAATTTAACGTTACAAGAGGCGCTAATCACTCACTCTGAGAGCTGGACTTCATCGAGGGACTTAGGGGGCACGCATCAGTGCCGCGCACAGCGCAGACGAGCCATGGCTGATCGATGCTGTTAAGTATCGTTTTCAATTAAAACGTCCATTAATTTCGCTCTCACCTTGAGTCATGGGTGTAGGTTCCATTTAGTAAGCGGAACCGTCCACTCAACGCATGATCGCGATGGCGAGGAAATTCCATCTTAGGTGGCAACATCATTTGTATTGCCATTTGAGGAGTAATTCTCTCTCTTCTTGCTCTTGTTTTAATGCCTTTTATGTTCAAAATAAACAATGATATTTTTACTAATGCGCAATGATGTTACTGACCGATGTACAGTACTTTTTTTGCAAAGGGTGTTTTATTATCTGCCATATAGCACGACAAGGTTCTTTATTGTGACTGTATTTATTGAATGAATTTATATCATTTGATTTATTCCTTACACCAGTCAGGGGCAGAACACCGCACTCAATCATAAAGCCGACGTCATTCTTAAGTACCTCCATTAATTAGGGTTGATTTATCGTGTCGTATCGAGTCGTTTATCCGAAGCATTTTACTTATCGGTGGAATTTGTTACATCGCTAGAAAGCATACTACATTGCTATCGGCATTCCTTCCCTAACCCAGCACCCAGATAGACACAAATAGTTCGGAAAAGGGTGAAGTGGTAGCTGGTATCGGTAATTATAAAAACGATCAAACCATCTGCACTAACAGTAGTGGTAGCTGCAGCAGCAGTATCGCTTGTTCAGAAGCAATCCGATTGAAGATGCAGTCGTGTTTAGTTGGAAAATAAATGTGCCACTTAGAAAAGTATTTTATCTCCCTCGGGTTCCTCGCTGCCGGTTTCTGTGAGAAAAGCATCCGAGTACTACCGGTCGCAGAAGTTGGATAAGAATGCGCTCAAAACCATATGTGCACCCGGTACCACTAATCTTGTAGAAAACGAGAAAACTTTCCTATTTGATACACTCAAAAATTGGCTTTTTGGGGAGAGATACTTAATTACAAGCCTTGCAAGTATGTTCAAAATATAAAGAAAGTCGAATCGAGTCTGAGTAATTGGATGATGCTTGCCTCCCAAGCGTGCTGTGCTGGTGCGATAGCCGATTTTCATATTTGCAATCGTGCGTGTCGAATCTTGATCCTAATCAGCTGTCCAACAAATGAAATCAAAGCAAGGTGAAGTACTACAGCATTACATGCTGCATTGTCATACAAACTTAGCCCACTTTTTAGCCTCCAATTAGTTATTTGAATCTGTTTTTCCATTTCATAACACCACAACAAAGAACCCGGATATATCCAAATTAATCAACAATCCCGCATCCCGTATTGATGGGAAAACTTTCCCTTGCTTATTGTCTTGTAAGACTTGTACTTTACTTCAACCATAAATGTTCAGCTTGCTTTCACTTTTCCAAACTCAATCGCAAAGCTTCTAATTCTAGTCTGTTGTGAACAACGTAGAATATCGCAGCCATTAATCTTTGCTGGTAATTGGTGAAATTGGTGAAGCAACTTCCCAGACGATAACAGATGCTGTTAGCTGTCGCTTTTTTTTACTTTTCCATTGTCTAGTCTGGAAGGGCTTAGACTGATAAAACTCTTAGCCGACTTGCATCGAAACAGGATTTACGCACTTCATCTAATCATGCTGGCTCTTCACGTCACATCAGCAACAGCCCCAGACACTCATGGAATGGATATCATTCTCACGTCCAGAAGAAGGAAACAAAAAAACTCCATAAGCTCCTCATGTCCAAATCGCAATTTGGACGGAGGTTTTGACGTTGAGTTTTCTCCTCACATTTTCCCTCACGGAAGCTAAATCTGATACTACAGCTGGACCAGCAAGTTCGGCCGTGTGCTTTCGGATCGTACCGAAAGTTTCACATCAGGTCAGCAGTCAGCTTATGATAATTTCATACGAATGTCTGCGTAAAATTGGACGTACCGTCTGTGCGGGTTATTTATTTATGTTGTTCTTCTTTGAGGAAAACGCCCCCCAAATCGTACTCTCACACATCACTGGATGGGGAACGAAGTTTCCTGGATTTACCTCCTTATTTGCACACTTCGGAATCGAGTTTCCGGCCAAAAAGGCTGACTACCGGGTGGTGTGCTACCGGAAATCTCGGCTTTGCACTTTTCTTGTAGGCCATTTTTGCGAAGGATCAAATTGTTCATAACATGCCAAAAAGAAAACACACACATCGTAGTCGTGTGGGAGCACCCATTTCTTTCAGGACTTGTTACTTTGGGGCTTTTTGCCAGGCGTCCGAGCATTAGGCACCAGATGTATGGGTGCTTTTGGTATTTTCATGGTTATTAATAGATTATTAAAGAAAAAGCTTGCAGCTGGTGCTTGGTTGCCCCAGGTAGCGTACAGGGAAAAGGGTTCTGTCTATGAATGTGAGAATCATTCTTTTGCTTTACGGCATAACTCTCCAAGATGAAAATATTCTGTCACCTACGAACCTACGGTACGTTTAATGGTGTGCTTTTACCCTTTTGAAAATTATTTATTTCCTCTGTGGGAAGGACACCTCCAGTTCGAAGCTGTGTGCCTGGAATAAGAGCAACAAAACCTTTTTCCTGATATATGTTATATTATCAACACAAAGAAGTTTATATCACAGAGGACGTGCAAAGGATTCTTAACCTTTATAAGGGAGTGTCGCAATTAATCATTTCGTGAAAGAAATTCTGTGTTATTGTTCATAAAAAAAATGAATTTTTGTTAAATTGCCGAAGAAATTGCTCTCGAAATCTCGCAACGAGCACAACTTCGGAGTTTCTTACGTCACGTAGTTATGTTTGTGCCCGGTGGAAAGCAATGAGCTGACAAGCAGTATCGGCTCCAATCTTTAATCTGCTAAACACTTCTATGTCCTAGCAACAACAAAAAATAAAATAAAAAATAAAAAAGGAAATAACATCACCACACTCGCGGCGCTACAAACACCTTTCGTTTCGTGTTGCTATAATTTATGTGACAAGATTACAACGAGCATAAAACGATAATTTATTAATTGGTTCGAGTGAGACAGCCCTCCACGACGCCAAACACCAGGGGAAGAAGAATTCGGGTAATGGAGAAAGTGTTACGCCGAATGTGTGACGAGGTGTTTAGCATCGAATCGTTAGATGGTGATCACGATCCAAACCGTTGTGTACCGGTTGTTTGCTCAGCGTCTGCATAAACGGATAATTTATGTTGGGTGTTTTTGCAACACGATCGTACCGTGCCGTTGACGGGTTTGCCGCCATAGGGTAGAGGTTGCACACGGGAAGCGGAAAACGATCATGACGTTCAAAATGCGTTATTAATTGCGTTGGGCGTAAGCTTTCGGTGGTGATTCGATCGCGATATTCGATCGCCCAGGCAGTATGAGATTACAGCGAGAAGTGTTAACGTTAAATAAACCCCAGTTGCAGGATTGACAAAAGAAGTTAAACATATTTTGTGAGGAAAAATGTTGCTATAACACGTTTAGCTGCTGGTAGAATAATTGATGGAGCTCAGAGTTTTCATGAAACACTTACCATAAACTTGCCGCTAGTTGCCAGAGCTGCCATTGTGGTCCTATCGAGCCCGGCGGCCATGTTGCGATGCTTCTGCAGGCCGAGCAAATGTTCCGTCCGGTCCATCGTCGTCGTGCGTCGTTCCGCTATCGCCAGCGTAGCGGAGGTGGCAAACATCGGGATTCGTATCCCGAAATGTTCCCGGTGCGAAAAGGAGGCACAGGGGACGCGTGTCTGTCGATGTGATTGGTGACGTACGATTCGTTGCACTTTACTCACAACCTTCCGTTAACCGAAATAAAGCGGCGGTTACAACAGCGAACGAAGTCAATCCGGGAGTACCTCGGTGTGCCGATAACACTTTCACAGCGAATCTTGATCGAAATCGATTGGATTTTCATAACACTAGTTCCATCGATGGAAAACTGATAGTGTCTATCGTTACTGCTAGAAATGACTTCGAGTGCATGTGCTATCTTGCGATCCGGAGTTGCAGAGTTCGCCGCTTAAAAAAAAACGAAAATCACAGACATTCAGCGGTTGTTTCCACGGAAACTTTATGACCCCAAAGTCATGTCCTTCCGAAGGTTAATAAAAGCGAAAGCACGGAGTAGGAAAGCATGTGCGAGGTGTGATCGGCAGCAGCATGTAAATTACGGTACGATCGAGTGCATTATCACTTCAATGTTGGAGTGCGCTTCGGTTTGGTGCCAGCAGGTTCTTCATGGCAATGGCATCGTACGCAAATTGCAGACAGTTCCGAAAAGGCAAAGCGAGTCGAGACACACCGAACGAAATGATGGGATTATGGTTTACGGCTTACAGCACACATTTAGGTACACATACATACGCACAGACACACACATACACCGCTTGGCCTTGCCCGTTCCATTCGTTTGCCTCCTTTATTTCGGGAAAGAATATCACATTTTCACAGCTTTTATTTTAATTTTCACAAACATACGCACACTCACACTGTTTCACTTATCGCGCTATTGGTTTCATCTTGTCGATGCATTTTCCATTTCATGCACACACTCACGCACACTCACACGCACTGGAGGTAATAGAATTGATGTACTGTAAAGAATGCAAATGTAGATATCGATAAATTATTATAGCTCTACTTAGAATGTTTAACTACAAACACTTTTTGATACAACTTCACAAAGCACAACTTATCGATTTTTTTTGCGGAACAATTTCACTGCAACATGAACCAAAACAATCGAAACTTTTCCATTTACTGCCGGGTGAACTTTATGAAACTGCGGTAAAGGCGTTTTTTTTCTGCACCCAAAGCAATGGCAGCTTTTCAACACGGTGATGCTGCTCGGTTCCAAATTTCGCAGTGTATTGATTTTCACTCGGACAATCCTGCGACACTTTGCACCGAGAGCACAGCGAGAGTCACGGCCCGGTTTGGTCTAGAAATCGCGGGAAAATGCGTTGGAATGGAAAAAGGGGCCAAACCGGTTTGAAAAACATTTTCGTTTTCTTTCCCTCTTTTCGGTCTGGCTTGGAAATTTTGTTATGAATTGATTGGTTGCGGGGCAGGAAAGGGGAAGTGGGAGGAAGTGGTAGGTGAGGACATAACCTACGTACTGCATGAAGCCATGCAGGGCTTTAAAAAAAATGTTTCTTCTTTGAACCCAGCACGCCAGAAGCCCGTTCGTGGCTGTGTATCATTTTCATAACTTTATGCAGTTTGTTTGGCTCTTTGCAGCTTTCCTATAACTTTACCTTGCCGTCTCGAGTGACGTTTGGGTTCACTTTTTCCTCCACAATCCTTCTTACCAGCTTCGGGAAAATCACAAAACTGTTGATGTTACGGTGGAAACCCAACTAGTGGGAAACTATCTGATTACTTGTTTTGAGCCATCGGTTTCCACTTTCGTGATTGTTTGTTTTTCACAATTTTCTATCGCCTCTTGCCTCATCCCGCAATCGAGTGTTAAATTTTTCGTTCGCTTTGCTCAATGCCTTTGCCCTTCCCGTTCAAGGTCTGCCGAAGGTCAAAAATAGGTAAATCTTCATTAGCATCGAAATAAACCTTTAGATCTTATCTCGACCGTTGATCCCGTCTCGATCGTTACCGTCCGCCCGGTGCTGCAGATGTATGGGGCCGGATTCTTTTCAGAGAAGAAACCTCCATCTTTAAGACAGTGTTCTCTTCTTTTGTGGATAAAATTATATAAAAAAGGAGGATGGTACAATCTCCAACGGTGATGAAGTGTACGGACAGGTTCTTTGCTTTCTGCTGGCCCAAGAATGATTGCCGGTTCAAAAGATGAGCCAGACCGTGTTGTTTGATCTTACTGGGACGAGGGTCAGGACGGAGCGTAAGGAGGTTTTCATAATTCTGTAGTTTGGCCAAATTGTCTCTCCGTTCTTGTGATTGAACCATCCCAAAAATAGCAAATGTTGTCATTGTAGGAAGATGATATTATTTTGAAGGTAATGCACAAGCAAAAGGAAAAGTGAAGTAAAGCATTTCCAAAATTGATTGAATCGAATGGTTAAATATCAGGGTTATGGGGTTTATTTTTTAAAACTACTTACTTCAACTGTTTACCCAAACTGTTTTTAACTTCCATAAGTTTAAAGTTTGTTTTAACAAATTGATTTTATGCTGTAAGTATTATATTAATTTAACATAGATTTTACTTTATTTTTTATACTATTTTAATTATTTTTTATCATATACTACATCAATTTGCTTACAAAAATCATCATTAGAAAGCAGTAGCAGTAACGTTTGTTCCTCTTCATTTCGCACTATTTTCTTACGGAGTGGTTTCCTTTTTGGCCGGACGTGGAATGACAGTGGATTCACGACTTAAACTCGTTTCAAACCGACCGTCCTACACAAAACTGGTCCGTTTGCAGACCGGTGCGGTGCTTTTAAAGTTTTCATCGATATAATTGAATCGATCGGTTTGGCGGCTGGTGTAAGCGCAATTTCAACAATTATGAAATTCTTCCTGCACGTACACGTTCATTCGGACGCACTTGCCCATTTTCGCAGTGTCCCCATTTCATCCGGCACAGTAATATTTTAATTACTATATATCCGACCGTGCCAACTGCGCTTTTGTGCATTACTGCTGCATTTAAGTGGCGCTCATTAGTACCGCGGACAGCGAAGTTCATTGTTGGATTTTTATGTATTTTGTATTGCTTCGTTTGTTCTCCCAATGGGAGATGAGGGATGTTAAATATGAGTGTGCCTTTTTACGATTCAGATTGCAAATAAAACGTTAAGCATGTGTTAAAGTTTCGACGCTCGACACAAACTCACGCAGACTGATCGATAGTGGAAGAGAACGGAATTGTGCGGTATTGGAGTGGATTTTGTAGCGCAAACAAAAATTGCCCTGTTCAAGAGCATTCTGTGGTTCACTACATTTGGGAGAGGAAAATTAAATCCAATCAAGCCGTAAAACATTAATGATTTAATTAAAAGGAACCTGTTCGATAGGTGGTTCAAGTGAGGTTGAAGAAGAAATGCAAACCAACGTAAACATTGTTGCAAACTATTCAATTTATTTCATAATTTGTGCTCTACAAACTATTGCTAATATTTGCTGGCCAGTGTCTGCTATTAATTAGAAACAGTTCTCTGTCATTTTCAATCGCACCGATAATGGTAATGCTGTGTAAAGGTGAGGACAAACGCATCCCATAAAAACGCCCAATCGATTAGCGATTAACTGTATACACACTATGGACACACGGTGCGCGAGAAATGTACGATCCGTTATCCGTTATGCAAAAACGGTTTAACGCTTGTTTGCATTACGCCATCGCTAAAGGCCACCGACAGTAAAGATGGTCTCTTTGCTACTCTGGAAGTAAACATGGCCTGTAACTAGCATTTGCGCCACCGAGCGTATATGTTCAATTTTCTACAGCTAACCCCGCGGAAACGCACCCCTATTGATCATCAAAACGGTGGTGAGAAACCGGAGCGAGGGCGAGCAAAACTAATCCCCAGTCTGAAACCTACGCAGATGCGAATCGTGCCGTAACATAAATAATAGCAACACCTCGGTATAAGTCGTCGGTAACGCCCCAACGTTCCCTAAGGGTATGCAACCAACCAAGCCATGGTGGTCTCACGATCGTACCGTTTCAAGAGCTTCTTCAGTGAAGATCGCTGCAAATGATCGTGGACAGGCTAATACCAAACCACTGCGATTGATTGAAAATGTGGTGCTTCGTGTGGTGTTTGAGATGTGCTTCACTTCTTCGGTACATTCTACCATCCTTCCATCGGTGTCGGTAAGAAAAGCTTTCAACCGCAATAGTTCCCACCAGGAAACCGGTGGGCACAGGGATTGGATGGAGAGACAGAGGGACCGGGTTGCCTACCAGTTGTTTGTCGGCTAAGCCGCAAATTGTGATCATTTGCCACAAAGTATTCGATCTGATGGGAAGGCCTTTCCCGCGGGCGATTTGTCGGATTAAGGTTGGGGCGCAAGGCGCGAGAACAGGGTGACGCCATTTTGGACCCACCGCACTCGAAGGGGTAGCTAATTTCGATAATTCGAAACGGTGGTCATTTTTCCCGAGCACGACGTCGGGTGTTCACGCACGCGCTGCTCGCTTGGGGGGTCTGGGGCAAGATTTATCAGCTGACACTTACGTCATTTGCCATTATCATTTCTTCGCGGTTTATGAAGGAGCAGAACCAAAGGCGTATGCTTCCGTGTGTGTGGGAAATGCACAACTGGCAGTGTGTACAACAGTGACAAATGGTGCTGTTCATTTCCATTATAATTGATTACACGGTAAATTAATGCTTTCAAATGCTTACTTTAGATTAAATATTCACGAATGCAGTTGCTCAAGACAACGTTATATATTTACAATCAATATTAAAAAAACTAATTGCCTTAAAGTTGTACATAAATTCAAGATATAGTAAATGCATGTATAGTTGTACTACACGCCTAAGTAACTAACTCTGTTAAATGAAGTTAAATACCTATGTCGTTGCCAAAAGAGGTTAAAAAGAGTGGGAAAAATGAAAGTTATTTCCTGCTACCTTTTGCTTTTTAATACCTTGTGTAAGTATATTATACCCCCGCACGCTGCAATGTCAATGGTATGTGTTCATAATTCACAACGCCTGAAAGTATGCAATCGCTTTAATGTTTGGGTTTATTTTTCAGTCTGCAGGGTGTAGAAAGACACACCTGCAAAAATTCTCCAACCACCCACCGTGTGTCTTGTAATTCAAATGAAATAAAATGCTTACATATTGCATACCTCCAGGCGTGTGCCGTACTCACATCTACAGCTTCATTTTTATCAGTTTAGCTAAGTATAAGAAATCCCGGTTGGAAAAAAGTAACATATAATATGGTAACAAAAATATGGACCAATATACAACTGTTTTGTAACTGAACATGAACAAAATTCAATTTCGTTATATTGGACTGTTCACTACATATTCACAACAGACTCTTTGCATGAACATATAACAATGCGTAAGGGGAAATATTTGGGATAGAACGAACTCAGTATGTTTTGCATACAATCTTTATTACTTGAGGTATAAACATGAGAAAGGCATGCATGAGACATCACTTATTCAAAATGCCAACTTGGACAGCTGACAGAAATGGCTCTGCCACTCACCAAGCTTTAGACAGCAAAAAAAAAGCCAATATCGCCAGCCCACAAACAAACAAAAATGATTGCTATACTAGAAGACCGAACAATAATAAACAAAAGATAAACATCTCACAACTTCAATCATTTGTCTCTAACGCCGCGACTCACTCTCCATTTCCCATCCGATGTGGGGATGTGTGGATTATTAAGATTTCTCTTTCGTGTCAAATGCTTTCAAGAGTGGAAGAAAGTTCCAGTTCCCTTTTACCCTCACACAGCTTGGCTGGAAGTGATGCGGAAAAACTTTCCTTCCTCCGTGACACATTTATCAAATGTCTTTATATGGCAAGCTGTTACGGCGGAAGGAAAAATCTTACGCGCACTGTGACGAATCCTGGCAGCAGTACGATGTACGGTACCATTCGCCTCCGACTGGGTCGAGTTAGCCACCTGAGCACGCGTGGAAGGGTTTGTTTCGCAATCCAGATTTGACTATTTATTTTTATTCTCTTCCGTCTTGATTATGGGAAACTGTTACTTACTGTTGGTTTGCTTTTGTTGCTTCCGCTTTACGTGATGGTTAAAAGAAACCCAGTATTCCCAGGGACCACTGAAGGAAGTGGATAAATTTACGACATCCCTTTACGGATACGCTCCTGATTCGTACTTTGCAAGCGTAGCATTAAAGTTCTTCCCAGCGAAGGTTTGCGTGTACAGATCTCGTTAGAAGGGGTGTGTAGAACTTTTGGCCCGGGAAAACGGCCCACATTTGCCCCCTTTGGACCAACCGGTGACTGGGTGGAACCGGGAGGTGGAAGGCAAACTAAATAAAAGCTCAGCTGTGTTTATGTTTCGTGTTGTCCTTCCGAGCAGCGAGCAGTACAGCTCCCGACCGCTTCGAACTTCCGGTGCTTGCTGGGGAACGATGATGCCACCTCCGATGAGCAACCACATAACCGCAGCTTCTGTTTAATATTAGCATAAAGATAACGATCGTACGTTCTCTCTCTCTCTCTCACTCTCGCTCTCGCACGGTGTGTTATCCGCAATAGGGTTGTGTGAAGGCTTTGGCCTTCGAGTTTTCCCGTCTGGCTCGAACGGCTTAGTGGTAGCGCCATTTTTCTTTCGCTCCAAGAGCACAACACATCCTGGCCCCGCTGGTTGCTGGTATAAAATTCATATCCTTCCGTTTGTGTTTCAGGACATCCGATTCATTTGTGCCGCACAGCTCCCGTCGGTCGGTTTTCCTTCCTCGACGATCAGCGCCTTTCACGGCGTATTTTCTTTTCCAGAGTTTATATATTTCCTCCACTTCCTTTCTTTAAAGAAGACGAAGCGCCTTAGCGAACGAATGTAAACTTCTCAGGACGCCACGGATATCCTTTTACACGCCTTCAAAGACTTTCCGATCAAAGACCCGGCGCGCTAGTAGAAGCATGATGGCGTTCGTTTGGTTTGAGGTTTTTTTTGTGAATTATTTTCCTTTCTTTCATTTTAGTTATCTTTACAGGAGGTTGATTGTTGTTTGCTCATTACTATTCGTAGCAACATTGATGGTGGGGTCATTGAGCATAATAGGTGTAATAACCGTGCAGAAAAATTGCTTGCCTGCCTGAAGGCGTTGTCGTAAAGGATTCTATTAAAAACTATAGTTATTGGAGCGACGAACACTACTTCTAGGATATGAATATTTGTGTATGATCTTTAATATGAGCCTACGTATGGAGGTTATCATGAAGCATTAATGATTTCAGAGATAAGCACCTTTAAAACGCGTTTTGGAATGATTATAGTTAAGAATTGTTTAAATCATGTGAGAATTTGATCTTGAAACGATTTCATAACACATTTGCCTCTGAAAAGCATATAAATTTCAGCAAAGAGCACACATTCAAGTGGCTGAAGAGGTTGGAAAATAAAGCAAACGAAAAACAAGAAACGCAACATTTCTGAACGGGTATGCTTGCGTAATGTTGCTTGTATTTATGCCACATTTACCTTCGGTCGACCCGGGGCAGGAGCAAGAAACAATATCGCTCTGCCGTATCCCCCACGGGACCATCGATACAATTCCCACCAGCCTCACAGCGACGCCACATCACCAACATGTGATGTATGAAAAGACAGCAAGAAAGGTTCTCTTTTTCCACCTGCAAACCTATCGTTCACGCAGAAATACAGCCGTGGTTTTTTTTTGTATGTAACCTCCAGCTGATGGAAAGTAAACTGAGGAAAAACATTTTGTAAAAACTCGTGCTCAACTGTGGGAATTGATACTAACAAGGAAAAGCATAGAGGTGGAACTGAAGCTAACAAGCGAAACAGTCACTACGATCGAGTGGAATGTACTAACAAACCACCCAGCAAGAACAACAAAATGGGGAGAAAAACCATAAGGTAAAGGCAAAAAGAGCGAGCGAGCCTTTCACTACAGTTTTTCCTCGATGCATACATACACACACACACAGGCACACAGACCCCGGCAATTCCGTTTCCATTTCCGCATGCTGGCAAAAAAAGGCTCTCATTACATATGAAACTTGTGCCGGCACACTGTTTCAACTATGGCGTCCTTGAGAATGGAAATGGCACTGCTAGGTTTTGCTAGGCCAGGTGCTTATTCAACTATCGGCATCCATCCAGCACCATCATGGTGGCTGTTAGAGTTCCAGCAGATGTGGCAAAAAAGTATAAGTATACTCTACTAGATGACGATGCTTTTACACTGCAAATGTAACAGTACGAGGTATTGGAGCCATACGTACTGTCCGGGTAGTGGACTTATAAAAACTGTTCCACCTTTGCATCGATGGAGACAAATTGGTAAGAAGGGGTTTTTTTTGTGTGAGCTGTTGTTGGTAACCGTAATAGAACATTCTCTTATATCAAAGGTTAGATCACCGTTCGATCGGAGTGACTGTTTGACCTGTAAAAGTAGGTAAGGTTCCTTCTTTTGCTTCGTCTTCTAACATTTACTCGTAATTTTGAACTGAATTCTAACTGCTAAAGGTTACTATGAATTTTAAGCCATATTGATATTGCCTGTTAAAATGTGCATGAATTAGACACGATTATTAAAATGCTACAGACGAATAGAATAGAAATAAATCATCATGTACTAATTTAAACTGCAATAACTGCAATGATTGTAAAGAGGATCTATGTTAATGTTAATGTTAATTTGAAAAATCTATTGTTGCAATATGGATTACTAATAACTCTAGACTAAATCATGACACATCTCTTGGGGGTTGCTGGAGGTGGACAATATTTTGCATTATTGCTTAAATTAAGTGAAACAATTTACAGTACATTTTACGAAACGTTCATGTATTTTCTTCCTTACTGTACCTGCAACATTTTTGGAGTCGAATTTCTTAAGGATTCCTATCGCTTCTCTCTTCTGAATTACGTATAGCAACACAATCCAACTGAATTATAGCGTAGTTAAGCTGCTTTAATTCTCTGCTATGTCTTTGAAGCGTCGGAAACCCACTACCATAGCGGAATATTTTAACACACAAATAAAATTCGGTTTTACGATACAATTTCCATCTCGACCAACTGAAACCTGCATTACAAGAGCCAAGCAAAGGCGCATACATTTCTAAAGTGTGTAAATAAAAATTGTGCACACGTGCACACATACATGTGGCTTAATAAAAACACATAGCTTCTACTAGGAATTCCATCTGAAATTACGATCCACCAAAACACCATCCATGTATCCACCAGTAGCGAATAACCAAGCAGGGAAATTCGTATATGAACGAGGAAGCATCGCAAAAAGAAAAACGCAATCTCCCATCAAAACAAACCCTTCGGAATACCTTTCCGCACGGACCCGTTGAGGTCCTTTGGCCGAGTAGGGTTGTGGGGGAGGCCACAATCGCGTGCACATTAAAATGTGTGCCCTCCCGCCGAATGTTTTGCTTATTTATGGAGATTAACTTTTTCCGGGGTGTTACACTGCTGCAATCTTTTACCACAGTTCGGTAGCCATCATGGTAGTGTTGCGAATAGCACTGTGCCACTGGCTGGGTGGAGGGTGATATTTAATTTCTCCGAGATAAACTGGTTCCGTTTTTCCGGGATTTTCCAACCAGGGTCGATGAAGGGAAGGACTATGTGTGTGTATGTGGGGTTTGTTGTGGTTTAACGTCCGCTCAAAACTGAGCGTCGCTTGGCTTTCAACCTCGCAGAACGGACGGTACAAGAAGCATGTTGGTGTTTAGCTAACGCTTACGCAACGTATCAGGAAGTGGAAACATTCCAACCGACGGCGGCGAGTACGAGTGAACGGATGGACTAAACGGAAGAGTATGTCATGGCATGTGTTTGCATATTGTGTGCTCATGTGGTGAAATGAAACATAAATCCGCATTCTGGAAAGCGACGAGTTGAAGGTAAATACCGCCGTACAAGCCACTATGCGTCTCCATTTGTGCCATCTCCAGTGCTTCGTTCTTCTATTGCTCCAACGGCAGTGTGAACCCCAAGGAGAGGGTGAGGTCACTGATTAATTTTCCCACCATAATACCTAAGCTTTCGAGTCATCGTTTGTGATTCGCTTAGTGGTGTTCATTGTTTTTGTCTTGCTCAGATATGCTTTCTTATTTCGTAGACGCATTCCGCCATCTGTACTGCAAGGTATCGGCCAAAGATGAGCCAACAGCCAGCTGAACTGTGAGCGGCATGGAGAGAGTAAAGAAAACTCCTCCTAACTACGAAGACGAAACGCAGACAAACACCAGTCGGTCTCCAGAGGTAATAGGAATGTGACAATTGAGAAATTTAATAATGAATTTATTCTCTAGACGTACCGGGATGGGGTAGGTAGGCCCTGGTTGCCCTGTTCCCTTCTCACAGGCACAATCCCAATGAATGGTGTGCCAGAGCTCGAACACAAGCTTGGGCAGGGGAGCACAAAAGTTTGAGAAAATGGAAACACACAAGAACAAAAACCAAAGAACAAGCAACAGTAGTCGCTGTATTTGGTTTAATTAAAAAACTCCATTTTGAGGTGGAGGTCCACCGAATTAGATGATTGTGTGCTGGTTGTGAGTGTTTGCGAAACTGATGCAGTGCGCTAGATACTGGTGGGATTTGGTACGGTAAGGCTTTGGAGCACGCATCGAGCGCATGGAAGCTTCCGTTTATTGGGTGCTTTTGAAGTTGGATTAGAAAATGCTAGTGTTGCGTATTTAATGAAAAGGATCATCATTTTACTTGTGTAGCTTTTGAGAAGTACACGTATTTACATAAATATATATGATAATTAAGCTCATGTATAATTCATTTGATTCCTATTACCATACCATTGTTCATGCAATCTCTTTCAAAGTCCTCTCCAAATAAAGTTGTATGGCCTACTTTTGGAGTGGAATTACTATTTTATATAAAAAAGTCACATTGTTTTCATTCAGTTTGTTATCTTCCATCAAACCTTTGACATTAAAAATGCAACACAACCCACCGAGCAATCGCTTCCACATCGCATCAACGACAACACAAATCCAATAATACCTTTCATTATTGTGGCTTGTAAGCTGATTGATCCAAATGCAACCCAATGCTGATGGATGCAATTTTCTATTCAATAATAATAACTTTGCAGTCGCGGACGAATTGATGCAAGCGGACAAAAGAATATTGGAAGTAAAAAAAAAACTTCGAATGGCCATTCGACGTCCCACTTTTTCCGTGCTGGATCAACAAAATGACCACCATCATCATCATTTGAACCGTAAAGCATTGTGGCTTTATTTTTCATCTTCAAGCACAGAAAGGTTATGGAGGAATGGTAATGTTATTATAGCTATACTTTGATGAAGGATACGTTGAATTCAGGACTTTCAGTAGCACTCACTAATGCTCTCGCTCAACCGATCGGTGGGAGGTATGCATTCCAGGAAGGGCACTTGGGATTTTCTAACCTATTCTACCAAACCCAACAAATAAACCGGCCCAGGGTGGTGGTTCAATTCGAATTAAAAAAGCACCGCTTCATGTTAAACAGAATGAAAAAGGCCACTAGAACTGATCTCGAAGGCGAGACAATCTATGCTTTAAGATAAGAAAATAACGAAAAGTGTGTAAAGGCCTCACTAAATGCATGCCAAATCACTGTCCCCATCGGTAATCCCTTTTTCGTTTCTGAGAGTTTTCTTTCCTTATGCGTTTATGTGTGTGTGTGTGTGTGTGTTTAAAAGGAAAGGCATGTTCAAAATGAGAAACAAAAGAATGTAACCCGCTCGCCATCGCGTCGCTGCCCTGCATCCGGAAAAGGGTCTCACCTCTTTGCGCAATGAAAAGAAAAGCTCTCTGGAGGTCAGCCAAATGCTTGGAGTCACTCCGAAAAACTTACCAAATATTCAATTATTATTCTGTTTTAAGATACGATTCGTTGTCCCTTATTTTCTTGGCATTGTGCGTACAGATAGGTCCAGTCAGACACCCTCCCCATTGTGAGGTTATTCAACTTCCATTCAACTCGTGCCGTGAGGTGCTGGCTGCAGTAGGACAAAAAAGGACTACTCGATTACAGTGATTTTAAGGACCGTACACCATTTCCGTACAGCAAAATCTGTTTGGGAAAAGTTTTTTGGATCCCTAGAATGGTATTAAATTGAAAGAAAATGCAAGTTCATACAGGATGTTTATAGAGGATGCGAGAATCACCAAAGGACTGATATGTTGAGGATTTGATTTGCACAAATTCAATGTAGTATTTGAGGGATTTAGTACTGTGGCTACATCATCTGACTCTCGTCCTTTAAATGTTGATCCGATTAATTTCCTTTTACTTCTATTGCCATCCAAATGTAGCATCGCCAGGTAAACTATCCATCATCTTACTGACTGGCATAGACTACCCATTTGCACCTTTCGTCAACAATTCCGAAAGCAACTCCATCACTTTTCGCACAAATGATCAAAGCTTTTCCTCCTTCTTTTTACGCTCTGTTCGGAATCCTCTCTAATATGGGGCGTTCGGTATTGTTGCCCATACTGGGCTTTTTTTGGAATTCCACCGTGTGTTACTGTAGTCGACGGCAAAGGCACATCCACTTTACCAGGTTATAGTATGTCCGTACCATGCCGACCAAACGGCGACCATCGATTAAGCCCAGCGATTACATTTTTATCGTCAGCAATTTGACTCGACCCGATGGGGGTGAACGAAGTCATCTCCACCTCCCTTCCAATAAACGTGGTGCTCGAGGCTCTTTCGATCGTTACGACTTTTACTACGCCCATGTGAGGGGAAAGGGCTGTGGGCAATTGTGTCATTCTATTTATTGGTCCCAATTTGCATACCTTGCTACTCCCCATAACGTCCGCTCTCCAACACTCAACACTCCATAGCAGCAGGGTGAAAATTAATGACCCACCCACAGGGGCAAAACCGATGGAGGCTGACATTTTACAGTGGGCTCTATTTTTAGCCACCGAGTGATGTGTCATCAATGCCATCATTTGGCTAGGGAAAAGTTGCTTTCGATGCTGTTCACCCGCCAGCGAAGGAAATTTAGAGGAAAAGTCCCAAAAACAAGCTGTCCAAAAATGCTATTAAATCCGTAGCATTGTAGGCTGAGTTCTGTGGTTTTTTTTAGCGGAGATGGAAATAAAAACCGTAATTTCACTTTTTTTCGTACGCTCGATAAAGAAAACCATCAAAAGTAAACAATCCTCCAAATTGTTCCATGGCGGGCGTGCGATAAACCGACGGTATAAGCAAAAACAAAAACATAATTTTTCGCTAATCTGTTTCTGGGCTGGCCACTAATACTTGTGAAGGATTTTTTTACGATTGTTTCAAACTTTCGGGGGTAGATTTTCGTGCCATTTTACTACCCAAAAACTTAGATATTTGATATGATTTGTGTGTCCAGCTTCAGCTTCAGCAAGTGGGCAGAGCAAAGACTCCACTCCACAAATCACTCTTAGTGGCGTGGAAGGAAAATATCATCCACACTTCACCGGTACGCAGGGACCGATCGTCACCCACTCAAGCATCACATTATGGTGAGCTGGTGGGAAAAAGTTTCTGCTGCTGGCCAATCGCTTCCTACAGCCTTCGCGAAGAATGGCGAAGCTTTCCGATGGCTGAACAGTCGGTGGCCAACCCCCGAAACTGCATATCCGCGTTGGCAATCAATATCATATTTAAATTAGAAAACTTTTCCCCCAAAGCACATCGCGACCATTCCATCGCACCCGAAACCGCTCGTCATGGGTTCGAAAATACGTTGAAAAGCGAAACGTTAACAGCTTGCCTTTACTACGTGCACGTTTGTGTGTTTTCCGTTGCGAGCAATTATTTTTTTCTTTTTTGAGAAGCTTTTTTCGTTGTTTTAAAGGATGTTCAAAATTTTATGTCCCTACGCGCGAAGCTATATTGTGTCGGTTCGAGCAAGAAGCCCGACGTGAGTAATGGACTGGAACCAGTATCAAGCAGCACCAGTTAGCAGTAGCGTAAAAATGCGTCCCGGTTTTCACGGCCTTCGGCAGCCACCCATTTGCACCAAGAAACGGGACGTGTTGTAGCATATTTTGACGCACCAACGGTTTTCCAACGGTTCCAGGCCACTGTAAAGTCGTTCTGTTGCGAGCTTTTCTGAAACATTAAATATACACTCGGGTGGGATTTTTTCGGAGGGTGGTTTGCGCATCCCATCGGGCATCGGGTAAGACATTCCTTACCATTGGAGTCAATTTCGGGCATTTTTATGATTCGCATAGCGTGAAATATAATCGATACCAGTTGCGGGAAGCAGGATGTTGTTTGTTTCTGGACGGTGGTGGTAGTTTGTTTTTGTGAAATTATTTACGTAGATAGTCTTGGGGACATGTTGAGATTGTTATGCTATTTTGTCCTTAATATTAAAGTTGTTTTCGTTTCGTGAGAGGGAAATTGATTTTTGTTTAAACTCCTCAATATATGCAATATATATTCGAGGCAAAAAAATTGCATACCTTTAGGCTCAAAAGCACAGGAGAATGCTTTTAATGGCCTTAGTAGGCGGTAACGAATAGAATGTTCAGGTAAACATTGAAATTATTGAAAACAAAACTCTTGTCGTGGTAATTTTTCGGATTTTAATTAATTTGCAATGCAAGTAGCATAAACAGCAAAGAAACGTTCTAAAAATGAAAGAAAATGACACCAAACAAACAGACGAAGCAAATCCCTTAAGCGCTTACGCTAACACGAAAGGGGGGAAAGAAAGAGCGAGTAAAAGAGAAGGAAAACATTCATAAATCGTTACCGTTGCTTTCTTAGCAGAAAATCCATGTCCTACACTACGACAACATCGCCAAAACCTAAACCGACACCGAGAATCGACCGAGAACGAATGCACTCAGCCGTCCATTTCCATTTCCATCGTCAATCGACCGGCGAATCTGTGGGCCCTTCCAACATCCAGAACTCAACTCTACGTGTTTCATTTCTTTTCACTTCATCCCATGGAGATTCATCTCAGGGGAATAGGTAGCGTAGAGATTGCGGTGTGGGCCGCTGTTAGTGGTCATTCATGTAGACATCGTATTTCGTATTAGCTTTGTTCTTTTCGTGTGTTGTCATTTTCTTTCCCATTGCTTGCCGCCCAACAAACGACAAACGATGGCCGGGGAGCTTAATCGGGAAAGTGAAGGAATTGGGAGCAAAAAAGTAACTCATCGTAATCACGCCGAACCTGAAGTGTGTCCCGGTGAAAGCCTGTGGGGGTGCATGGGGTAGGGTGAGTGATGGGATGAGTAAAGAGAGGAAAGACAGAAAAATACAACAGCGTGTCGGTATTTCTGCCAAACGATTAAAGAGGCAACTGGCTGGTAAATACAAATAAGGGTCGATATTTTAACATTTTTCTGAATGAACGCGCACCGTTTATTGATATTTCATCTGCAATAAAATACTTTTAAATTGGTACGAAAAATTCCCTTCATTTGGTTAAAAATTTGAACTGCTTTCGTCGATGCAACTTTAGGAGCGAGCGATAAATTATTCACGCAAAAGATGAAAGCTACCCGTAGGCTCGAGCCACGAACCACGAGACCGAAAATCATGCCAAACTTAGAGCCTTTCCAGCCGCCAGTGTCCTGGCAAATGTGCTGTGCAAATATGAACCATCGGCCGGCACATGAAAAGGCACAAAGCCTCCAACAGATCTAGGTTATTGGTGATTTTCCAAGTTTGGTTTATCCTCCCACCCCACACTAACGACTCCCCACACTGAGCAAAAGGAAGTGGGAAAATGAGAGTCCCCCCAGCCCTCCCGCTCGGTGTTGACACCCTCCCACCCACGGAACCGGAAACCGAACAAAAAGCCTGGGAAAACCTTGTACAAACGCGTGTGTTGTTGGAAAATATTTGATTTTCCCACCCCGAAGCTCTAACTTATTCCCGCATCGGAATGGGGGTAAATTCCGACCAACTGCCACGTGGAGTAGGCTCGATCTCGGGGCTCGCCTTCTGGACATGCCTTCTTCTTCATGCGACATGCGCTCCGGGGAGGTCATGCGACGCTTTGCGAAGCGATCAACGCAGGACGGAACCGGGAACAGGGAATGCACAAAAATTGCAAAACATTAAAAATCAGCATACCGAGCAAAATCGAGTGCCGGTTAGTGGGAGATCAAGCAGTGTTTCGGGTGTTTTTGCGTATCGATTTTCGAGTCTGTTGGTTGGGTGGCTCGCCTGATGTCTGGCAAAATCTCGGCTCCGGGTTTGTTGTTTTTCGGGGGTTGCCAAATGCTGTACACATTCGGCTGTGCAAACTGCAGCTGATGGCGCACGTACGAATGCCAGGGATTTGGCATGTGGGTTCAGATTGATGGTGAAAAGCGGACCCAAATATTGCCAGGTCACGAACGAATGTGGACCCAAACACACCATCCTTTATCTTGTCAGTGTTTTGTTGAGTTGTTGGGGAATTTGTTTGCTGAAACTCATGAAGTTCAAGTTCGAGTGGGAATCGTTTAGTTCCATATATCACATTTTAAATTGTTTCAAGACTTAACGTGTGTCTAGAAGAGTGCAACATTCTCTAGATTAATAGCTATAAATTGTAGCATTTTCTTCTGTCTTCATTCATTCGGTGCTTCGTAAACATTAACCTACATACACCGGAGATGGCCATTTGGTACCCTTTTCATTAACGCGTGTTTTGCAAACGTGAGCGCAATAAGTTTTTCCTTTCCCTTCCCCGCCGTCCAATCCGCAGCACACATACAACCACACACTTGCACACGTACACGAGGGCACGAGGCACCGCACATTACTGCAACGGAAACCGAGCACTGTGTCACGTTTGGTTCCATCTCACCGTCGTCGTCGGTTCGTTTTCGTTTTACTGCACACAACATGCACACGCACACACATTTCATTCATTTCATTTATTCATTCATCGATCCGTGCGGTGGAAAAATCACATTTTTCTTAACAACCAGCATCCACATCAGCTGAAACGGGGGCCCGAACCCGTTTAGGGGATTCGCATTCCACAGCACACGCACGCACACTCCCCCCCACAGAATGGGGATGTATTTTGTTGTTGTGCCATGGAGCTTTTCTTCAGGAATTTCCCATAACAAACACACAAGCACACATACACACACAACCAAAGCACACATTTGCTGGGTTTTAATGCATCCGAGTAGGCCTTATTCGTCGGCCTCCACTTTTGCGGGGAAAATTGTTGCTGCTGCTATTGGTGCGCTTCTCAGCAGTGGATAGCCGTCATTTAGGCGACTTGTAATCATTATGCGGAGTTTAATTTATTTTAAACAACTAATCTTCATTACAACTCACTACACTCGCTCGATAAACAATCGTTATGGTATAAAGCCCCAAAAAAGAAACAAAATAAGGACACCCAACGTTACCTTCCCGGACGAACGGACCGCGGCCGATAAATCCCTGCAGCCTATGCAACCCGCATCACAACTGAACTGTTCGTCGAGCAAATGTCCAGTTTTGTCTGCCGTATCGAGTGCCGTGGCTTGAGGGGCGCATGCGCACAGCTGAAAGGATGAGAGACCAAGTGCATTTCTGCATGTTGGTTCTATCCTTCTCGTTTTGTCAACAACTTTAACTAATGAAGGGTTTGTTTTTAAAATTTAGCACAATTATAGACTCGTTATTATAATGACAAAATGTCCTCAGATTGGATCCAGTATTGAAAAATTTATTCCATTAACCATAGAGACAATGCTTTTGTTTTACACACGCTTACGCCTGCACGGAAACACTTGGTGCTGAGGAACGGCTTGGGACATTCTCATAGTCGCGTGGTGCAAAGAAGACTTCCCGCTCGACGCCATCCTTAGTGATGACACCGATGCGGCAAACACCGCCGGAACTTCCATCGTGATACATCGCGTGGAAGATCGATTTCTTCACAAACTCTACGCACGCATCCCGAGTCATGCCTTCACGATAGTTTTCCTTCACGAAGCCGTAAATGTACGAGCTGCCCGAACCACCGATGGTGACACTCTGGCGAATCTGCATGCCGCCCACCGGGACCGAGTAAACTTGACCGCCGTGTTTCGCATCCCAACCGGCAACGATAATACCGGCCACCAGTGTATCGCGATAGTTGTAGCAATACTGACGGAACTCGTTAGCAGCATCCTCTACCAGCGGATCCTCGCCGGTCTGATTCCTGTCGGAAGAAATGGAAGAGAAAAACACATGAGAACTCTCATGATGATACCACATTTCGTGTGCGGTTCCTTACTCGTGATAGTTCAACGAATAGGCAACGATATCAGCAATCGCCTGCGTATCGGCAGCCGAACCGGAACGGCAACAGTAGATTTTGTCTGTTAGCTTCGTAAGCTTATCTGTCACCCGGTTCGCTACGTAGGTGCCGGTGCTGGTACGTGAATCGGCACCGACCACTACACCGCCATCGAACTCCACAGCCATAATTGTGGTCTGGAAAGAGAGATGGATTTATAAGTCAATCGAAACCTGCACCATCATCACCGTCATAGGTTATGTGTTCCACTGCCGGGAGTTGCAGAACAGGAGCGATGCGAACAACACGCATTTTACTTACACCAGTGCTGTGGTGAGCGTTTCTCCAGTCGTTAGAGCAATCCGAGTCCATGGTGAGGGTTTGCAGATTCGGTACAAGACGAAAATCACTAGAAACAAGAAATTATTCGCTGCAGCGCACTGTTGCGTTCCGTATTCAATTTGTTTGTTGTGTGTGCTGAAGATGACAGGCAATGACAAGCATAACTGAAACGTCACTTTCACGTGACGTATGGTAAGACGTTTCATCAG
This sequence comes from Anopheles marshallii, assembly GCF_943734725.1. NCBI lineage: Eukaryota > Metazoa > Arthropoda > Insecta > Diptera > Culicidae > Anopheles > Anopheles marshallii. Next base: position 1,910,982 of record NC_071327.1, on the reverse strand, counting down.
ACGTAATGACCCAAGTAGCGTTTTGCAAAACAGTGCGAGCTTGATTTTCACATTTTTTTTCGCTCGTTTATTCTTTATTCCATGGTTGGTTGAAACTCAACCCAGATCGGTAGAGAAATGATAAAACATAACATTAATAGTATTGATGATCTGCAAAATTAAAGTGGGTAATAATACAGAAAACCGAGGAAATCTTGAACGGTTTCCGCACTGCATGTGTTTCAATGGAATGAAATGGTATCCTAGAAATGAACCAAAATTCATCATCTGTTTTGGTTCCTAAAATTCGATCTAAAATTAGAATACTGCTCTTCTGACGCCATTTCGACACAAAGCGTTTAGTAGGAAAACCAAAATGGCTGAGTACGTAATAATTTTATATTATAGCACGATTGCACGCTATAATTATAGGAAACTGTATAACAAAACGTTTGAAAAGGATAATCACAACATCCTGTCATACGGTTCTGTTATAAAGTTGTTGCAGAATTGTTCTACTCATTTTAGTTTGATCGAATTCCACTGCATGTCGCTAACCGTCCGAATAATTTATTGCAGTTTTAATAAAGCAGCGCAATATGGTAGAGCTCTACCTAGGAATGATACAGAATTATAAATCAGATTCGTTGGAATTAGTACAAAGTCTGGAGGACATAAAAAAAATGATTAAAACTCTTTTTTCCGTATTATTATTATTACTATGACGGTACTTCGTGGCATTTATTCATTCATTTAACTAAATAATTTCTAAACATTTTATGTAGAATGAAGCTTTGCCGATCGTAAAAATACAAGAATCAACTGCAGCAATTGAAGTTCTTGAATGATAAGGAACACTACGAAAACAGAACATGTGTAGGGTAACAATTCTCCTTATTTAATAGGTAATACGCCCAGATGGAATGAAAGGTCCACGGTAAGGGGTTAGCAACAGAGCGATAATTGTGCCGGAGGATGACCAAAATTAATGTTTCGTAGAATTACTCGTTCGGAAACTGTGGGTTGTGGCGCAAAGGATGTACAATCATAATAGAGGTTGCGGTAAAGCTGATATCGAACCAAGTTCGATAAGGCAACATCATAATTTACGAGGCCATATGCGAGCAATGTTCGGGAATTGTTTCTTGGACGTGATAGTTTCTGTCACGGCCCGGTTGCCTGAATGCTGCTGCACGTCCTCCCTTTGGATATGATTGCAACCACCACTCGTTCGCCTAAACTTCCGCCTTCCTGAGGCGCTTTTCCAAAAAAAACAATCAAAAAACAAACCCCGGGAAAAGCTTTTCCACCCTCGAGCCGCCAGCCCGATAATCGATGCGAAACGGCATGTACAAATCGTAGGAGGACAAATTCTTCCACACATGTGTTGTGGGGCACTACGCGAAATAACATGTTCCCGGCCAAAGTAACGAAAATCGAAAATCCGCAAAAACTTTTCACCACCCAGGAAAAGTGCTACCCACAGCTCACACTGTGGACATGTTTATTTGGCAAACAACCCGAGGTCGGAAAAATATGAACGGTTGGTTGTTCGGGCGAAGTTGTTCGGGCTTTCGAGTTCCCTTTTGCGGGCCAGCCATTCCGCTCGCTCGCAAATGATAATGACCTTCTCGTTTTCCCCGTCGCCGGTGGCTTCCCAAGTGTGATTGTTTTACTTTCATGATAGTTGTTTTTCCTTGTTATTGTACGCTTTTTTGCTATCCGTAAGTGTTGGTAAAAGTTTTCCATCGACTACTGTCACCAAATCGGATCGAAGTTGTTTCATTCCACGACCACGGTTTAGCTGTTCGTTGCGTTCTGGTACAAATGAGTTCCATTTTCTCATCACGATGGTCATATTTTGTTGCATTATCTTTGCTTGCAAAACACGCAATCTATTTTAGAGGAAATGTAATTTACGTGGAAAATTATAGAACAGTTTTGCTAATAGTGATAGTATACCTTCAGGCGCTTAGTTCCGTACTGCGATGTGCCATTTGCCATAGCTTCAGATAAGTTCATTGGGTCACTTTATGCAGAGTACAATTGTCTTTCGATGTGGGTTTAATGTCCTTCGAATGATTCCTCAATATGATGCCTTTTTTATGAGATAATGTGGAATAATTTTGAACACAATCGTGAGAACATACACAACTGCAAGGGTCAAACGATCGAATTCGCCATCTAACCACCAACCCTTCAGTCAGTTACAATGAAGGTTCTAGTGGTGATGGTTGTCTTGCTTGCGTACCAACCCATCCTCATAATTTGCAGAGGGCTACAACCAATCGACAATGCGCCACCATCACAGATGGAAATATTTCTAAACGACTTACTAACTCGCCACCTGCATCGGTCAGTCGGTGGGGCATGCTTTTTTGGACCATCCAGCACGTCCTGGTGGCAGAAGACGCACTCTCGGAATGGATTTCGAATGTTTCGATTGTGTAGTGGAGTGAATGCTTGTTTGGCAATGAAGCACACGGAAGAAACCAAGTGTAAGCTAATCGTGGTCGTTGTAAAGGTGAGCTAGTGCCGTAATTTGTACACAGCTTCAACGATAACGCTATCCGTTTCCATCCAAACAGGGAAGAGTTTACGAACAAATGTTGCAGCTATCGCGCGTTTCGTATTGGTCTTCAAGAACGGTCCACATTTTCGTATGGGAAAATTCGAAACCTTTGGAAAATGAAGAACAGATCGCTGGTTCCCTGCTCAGCTTCGGCATAGTCCGTGTGTTACTGATGCACATGAGCAGCCGTACACTTCAGATTCAAATGCGTTTCCCGATACTGTTCAAAAGGACAACGATTGCAGTAAATACCTCCGAAGCCTTGCGTCGTTTAACTTCATTCAATCAGATAGCCGACTTGCACGGCTTTCGGTTCAATACACTGTACTATCTGCTCATCCCGAATCTCTATCGCTATGATGGTATTTTCGGTGGCCCCGACTACAGATTCCTGCAAACCGTGCTCGAACGTCAGAATGCGACCCATTCCTGGTTCTATCACCACCTGGATGACGTAAGGTACAACACGTCCGACCTGGCCATCGCGGACAGGAAGCGGCTCGAAACGGGGCGTGTCACATTCTCCTTGAACAGACTGCTTCAAACCGATGCAAAGACTATGGAAAAGCTGTACCTCAACACGTTCGACGGGATGTGTGTGCTAGTGCCGCGGAAGCTTCTCCATACGTTCATCCTGAAACTCTGGCAACCATTCTCGCAGTATCTGTGGTATGCTGTGATGGCAATCGTGCTGGCAGCGATCCTCGGCAATCTCGCCATGCCCCGTGTGTTTGCCATAAACTACATCCTGGCACTTCTTTTTGGCAGCAAATCGGTTGAGTATCGACTGAAAACTTTCGATCGTACGGTACTCTCCACCTTGGACATGCTTCTCTTTCTGCTGAAGGAGGCGTACACGGCCAAAATCATCACCTACATGATCCAATCCAGATACGAAGCGGAACTGGAAACATTGGCCCAGCTGGCAGTAAGTGGACCGGCGCTCCTCCTAACTCCTGGAGACTACAGCAAAGTCAACGGGAGTCTTCGTGCCTTTTCCGATCTTCGGATTGTGCTGCGCAAGGATATCTCGATGCTGTCCACAAACTGGCGCGAATACTTTCAACCCACATACGCGCACGTTGTACCGTGCAGTTACGGACGAGCACTGGTCGGTTCGCATGCTATGTACGAGCAGAATGCACCAAAGTTTTATCTCCTGCGCGAAAAGCTTCTCATACAGCCGGAAGCTTTCACCTTTCCCGTGAACTCACCGTTCATTGACAGGATACGGTTTTTTGTCGAGAGTCTCTGGGAGTCGGGCATCTACGGGTCGTGGTTTAGCGAGGACTACTACACACAGGATCGTACCCCGACCCTGGACGAGGTGTTGAAATTTGAGAACTTAGCTTCATTGTTTTATGTGCTGCTTATTGGGTATGCGGTTGCGATGACCGTGTTTGGAGTAGAGCATTTTGTGGCTACGTTCGTTCGGCATCGTCTTAAGCTGAAGCGTCTTGTCAAGATAAATACTTGGAGGCATCGAAGGAAGAAACCCGATGGGAAGAATAGAAGGAAACGAACATGTTTTTTTCGTAAGCAATAGTGATTGCAAGCTTCGTACTAACAACGAAGCTAAAAGTGGAACGTTTTGTTACCCGTATTGCATACTCTCAGGCGATTTCGTTAATGTGAAGTTTTTTTTGTACAATTAACGAACAGAAAAAAACGCAGTATAAAGACCTTCTTGTCTTTATGATTTGTCTACATTTGGACGCTTTTTACCGGACTTCTTATTGAATTTAAAGCATTTAAAGCTAATCGATTCCAATGCTTCGATAGCTTTTTTTTTACTAATTTTCCACACAAAGGAAAAGTCATTGTCGCACTGCGATAAGACATGTCGGTCAATATACATCCGTCTTTAATGGCATCTTTTCCTGTGTCCGGTTGCGGTTATTTGCTCGTTTAACAATCCCCTCATCGACTGAAAGCTCATAAAAGAAGTGAAATCAACCATGCATTTTTTTGTTGTTGTACCATCGCTGCTTCCTACCTTCTCGGACGGATTGAGATTCGGGCACACAACACAAAGGGCTTTCGAGAGTGTCACCGTGCTGAAGGTTCACCGTGGGTCACGTCACGGAAACTTCCGTAACTGGATCTGGTGCGCAATAATAGATTAAATTTTCCCGATCATTTCTCCACAATTGTACCAATCTTTGCAACATCGAAGCATCGGTACAGTGGCGTCAACCGTTCGAATGCAACGACGATCAAACTAAAAACTGCGCTTTGTTGCCACTAGGACAATGCCAAGTGGGAGAAACAAAAACCAATGAGGGTGGAACCCACTCCCCCTCCATTGACGAAACACACATTGGCTGCAATATAAAAGTGTCCCAGTTTTTGCTGCTCGAAGCTGGTTTTATTTTATTTAACTTTTTGCCCCATTTTTTAGTTTCGGCAAGGGAAGGACGCGGCGCCATTGCTGCGTACTGTAGTTTCTCTTTGGCCCGACGAGTGTTCTGTGGGGACCGTAGCGTACACTAGGGAAGCGAGTTTCACATTTTGACGAGACGCGATGCCTCGGAAGTTCGTGCTTTGGAGGTTTGATATTGGTAAAGCACATCATATTGTGACACGCTACCCAGTAACCTCGCTTCTCGGTCGCCAAACTCACGGGAAAAAGGTTGTTCATTCATGGAAAAGTAATCATATCAGACCAATTGGCCAAAGCGCTGGCCAGCTTGATGCAATAAGGGAGTGAAGCAATAAGGGAGTGAAAACAATTGCAAAACGAAAAAGGGCAAATGCAGCGTGATGACAGCATAAACGTGAGCCACGGTGCCAGGGACGAAACCAAAAAAGGCGGATGCAATTTAAGATGATTGGAAACTACTTTACTATCGAATGGCAATGACATAATCTTGTGAGCCGCACGTGCTTGGGTGCATAAAATGCTCTGTAAGGTGTGTTGTTTAGTGGGACCCTTTTTTTATAGAACAAAGATAAAACTATTAATGAAGAGCTCAAAGCAACACAAAGGAATACTTTACTTAAGTTTTTGGTAGATGGAATGAATATAAGATTTAGTATTATATGACAGCGTGGTCAAGCGAACAGAGTGATCGCGTAATTGAGTCCTTTGAGTGAGGCATTGAGCGTAGAGTGAAAAGCTTTCATAACGCTTAACCCAATGCAACGAGTTATGACATGTTCTTTGATTTCCGCCAAAAAGTATGCAATTGTTTGTAATGTAAATTCTTGAAGAACTTGTATGATAAGATGTATATAACTTATTAAACGGTATCGCTTTGGCTTATAACTTTGCACATTCATTTCTAGCAATCTTCAGCTTGACGTTCTATTCTACGGTTAATGTACACCATTGTATGGTGCTAAAGCAACACATTGCACCTTAAAAAAGCCACTCGCACCCAAAACAATATCTCAGTGGTAAAAAGAAATGTACGGAAACGGCTGCGTTGACAAGAAAATTTGTTCAATATTTAGCAGGTCGGTGTTATCGTTCTACGCTACATTAACGCGAGGCTTGTGTAAAGCCTTTCCTAACACACTTTTTCTCGTTCTTTTTGTCGTTGTTAAAGAGCAACACGACACCGTTTCTGGGTGTGATTCAGAGTGATAAAGGGGAACACAAGAGAGGGGGGAATTCAGTTAGGGGTCTGATAAGTTTTCTCAACATCTGACGCATAACGAAGTTTGGATGTATTTTTTAGGGTGGTACATGTGAGAAACCCCGAAACAGAAGGTTAATGAGTCAAGCTGTTGGGAATGAAATGTGCTGCTCAGCAGGTGGAGCTACAAGCTACAAGAATGTGTTTAAAGAAAATTAAATTACTTTTATAGCATTAAGTGATTTCTGCTAAGTGGAATTAACCTTTCATCAAGTGTTCTTTAATGCATGAACCAAGTCTTGATTATTATCGGCCTTGTTAAGCTTATCAAACTTGTATGATTCGCTGTGACAAGAGAACTAGAGAGCTGCCAGTAAATGTTGAATCAGGAAGAAAGATTATCAGATTACAATCAATACGACACTCCAATAAAGAAAGGGGAACGCTTTTGCAACAAAAATTCCTTTGTGAGACTCTGCTGCTTAACGATGGTGCAACTGGTTGCATCATTACCGTGGTAACGGTAAGTACAATCTAATGTAACAAAGGGGCCAGCCAACAGCCAAATCTGTAGCATTCGCGAAAAATGTGTCAGATTTTCACGGTTGCACCAGGTCATTGTTAATAACCTTTCATGTCAAATGTAAAGACATTTTTCCGAATGCAAAATTGACTAAATCTCTCACCATGTCTCGAATAAGGTCTGTTGGCCCGAGTTTAATGAATGCTTGTGCTCCTATTTGCCTACCACTCGGCGAAGGAACAAAGTTTCCTATTTCATGTCCCATTACACATGGAGTACATCCAGTATGGAGTGCACGGCTGCACTAAACGCTATCGTGGGGACGCAACTTTCACTCAACTGCATTCAGCACAATGTTCTTTCATCCACTTTAGCACGCTCATCAATATACGGGGCAGTTAGGCTGAAGAGGGTTTTGCAATACTTTTCTTTGCCATTTCCTTCTGCCCGCTACAAATGGAAGCCGTGTGTGTGTGTGTGTGTGTGGGTTGGGATGTGTACTTTTTTAATTCCATTCCCACGTACCTCTTTCTACCCCTTAATATCAGATTGAATAAGTCACGTAACGTAAACTTTGGTGCTTGAGAGCGTTAAGGAAGTGATACTTCAGTGTGAAGAAAAATGGATGAAAAAGCAAGAAATAAAAACTAAGCGTAGGATGCACAAGGATAGAATTGCATTTACTGGGAACTTTGGATCTTTACAGTGCTGGGGAAAACTAACTGCAAGGAATTCCATGAAATATGAATAATTACAATTCGGATAACAATTTAGGACAACGACTTTGAGCCAAGTTTTTAAATGTTAGATGAATACTAAGCTGGACTTAACTAAGAAAGCAAAAATCCTTAAATATCAGCACGTAAAACTATGCAATCTAAGTTCATGAAAGTCGGAATCGACACAGAAATATAGCTAAATAGCATACCTTTAGGCGTGGTATTAAACTAATTTAATAATCCAAAGCTTAGAACTAGAAAAAATCCATTACATTTCTTATATTTCCATCCTTGCCAATCGTATTATGTCTGCTCAAACTGTAACTGCATTCTTCTCATTCCAATAACACACACATACACACACATACACTTATAAGCAGCCTCCAAGTCATCTAGCAAGTTAGTGAGCGCGTGCCCAAGTGTTAACGATTGGTAAAACACCTACACCCCAGTACGGATCGGGACACTTCCGCGTGATGGAAACCGCTAGAGGCATCATGGCATCACGACAAGCCTGTCGAGAGTGTCTGAAGATTGCACCGTTAGGCACTCTGGCAAGAGTTCCCCGTGGAGTTGAGAATGGTGGCTAGAGCAACCATGGACGAAAGAGGAACGAGGTCTGCCAACTTGATTTCTAATCGATCGATCCTTCTCACTGAACCATGCCCAAAGTTGACCAGCGCAAATAGGTTCGTAATGTGGGAGCCGTAATCAAATTGTGACCGGTTGTGTAAATATTTGATTTACCGACACCCATTTTAGGGCCCAGCATCCTGGGGACAGGGGGGATTTTGTGGCCACGGACACATGAAAGAGAGGGAGAGAGGGTGTTTTGGGGGAATGGCAGATTGTTTGATTAACGGTAGCTAAGTGTACCCGCAGGCAATGTCCTTTAACTCTCCCCGGGGTTAGGGAAATGGTCCACACTAGGTGACCATTATTGCGGTGAACGACATTAATGAGTTGGAATTTCATTTGCGGCCATCAATCGTAGCGGCCTTTGTCCTGTAAGGGAGGTGCCGTGGTGGCAGGGCGCGATGTGCGTTGCTGTACCGGTGATTATTTGTTCACTGACCCATTAACAACCCGAAGGGCTTCTCGAGCTCCCGTAGAGCCGCTGAGCTCCTCTGTTGAGCTTCTCCCGAGAAAAACGGCATTACGTTGGCACACCGGTCCGCATAAGTATCCGCACCAGTTAAACATACGCCAGTGGCCAATGTCATGGTGGGAACGGACGTTAGGATGAAGTAAAAATACAAATAAAATCCCATCCACCACAACACATTGCTCCACGGCGGGATGAATATGAAAACTACTGGAGCTTATCATCGTGCCGCCAGGCAACACCGGAGGGGTCGATTTTCCAGTGCATATGTTTATCCGATGGAAAAGCGTAGTGAGCACAAACAACAACGGAAGACGAAACGGAACAAGGGCGAAAAAAGCCTGTGGATGCTCTGGAAAACCATTCACCCGTAAAATGGAATGAAAAATCGTTCGACGGGAAGCATCTTTCATCCCAACTGCTACCTCGCTCAACCATCTTCTCCCTTTGCACAAGCCCTCTTCACCGCCATTGATCAAAGCTCGTAAGGCTCCAATATAAGTTAGGAAAGGAAAAGCCCCGAAATACATTCGGAAGAGAAGCGCCAGCACGATACATTTGTCATAAGAAGATTAAGCCACGCTCGTGCAGCTTTCTCTTTGGCGTGTTTTCCTTTGCTTGGTTGGCGCATTTTTCCCCCCTTTGCTGCTCCACTACGCTTCTACACGGGGGGGGGGGTAGGATTTGTTACACGAGTTTATATGAATGAGCGTGTGCGAGTGTGTGTGCCCCGTTTGATGTGTGGTCAGGTTTTACCGATGACCGATCTTAAGGATGTTTTTCCCTGCTCGGGTCAGTACAGTTTATTTGCGGACGCGGGTATTTGAAGAGGCTTTATTTGTTGTGTTTGTGTGTTATTTATTCAAACTCCCACTTCGCATAAACAGTTTTTCGCCGCGTCCGTGACCGCATGGATTTGGTTGGGTGGAAAGATTTAGATGAAGGATACGAATTGTTATTCATTGCCGTGGGCAAATATTTGCTCGGGTGCAACCCAATCGTTCACAGCAATTTTCTTTTCCACCCGAAGGAGAGGTTTTCAATCAGATCTGAAGAAAACGAAAAACAAAACATCTAAACGCGTTGTAGCGAGTAAAATGGTTTTGAAATGAAGTGAAAATTGCCAATATTCTGCTAATATGAAAGTAATAGTACTTAACTGAATCAAAATTAATGTGCTTCAGGCGCCAAAATATCTCCTACAGACATAAAACAAGGAGTCGCCCAAAGACGCATCTTCGCATCGCGTCAGACAGCGGCCCGTGCGTGCGTGTAAAATTGAACGTACCAGTCACGTAACAGATTTGTTTCAGCAACTACATAAAGCCAGAAGCGTAGGATTCGTTAAAGGGCTGAATCGTCCCGACGAGGCAGAAAGAATCTCAGCCGATACTACGGAACCCAGGGGCTGGTTTACCATTTATCAGAATGGGCGGGAATTCATATGATATGCTCAGCTGTCGCGATCGCACCGAGTAATGTGTCTCAATTTATTACATTTCACACAAGATTAAAGCGCAGTACGCGTTGTTGTCTGTTTTAACCCAAGTGCGGGGCCGTATCGGTGTGATGGAGCATTGTGGATTGGTGTGAACATGGAAACAGCGAAGGAGACAGTCGATAAAATATTGTTTTATAAAGCGTGCCTTAGACTAGACTGCAATGCAAATAAGAATGATTATTGCTAAGTGCCTACATGTATGCAATTTGCAGCTCAAAGTGGTTTGCATGGGTGTTTATTTTACAAAATATTGTGCAAATGTTTCGTTTTTGATGGAATTACTGTGAATGTTAGGCAACTACCCATCTCACGTAGAACCAATTACGGCTCATAGTAGAATTGTTCATTAGCAGCATCCCTAATAAAACTGTGCCGTATGAGCTGCTAATTGCAACTGCAACGTGTCAACTGCAGTTGGTGACAATAATTTACCACCGATGCACGGATCTGATAGTGTTTTGGTTTGGTTTTCACGTGCATGAGTAGTTAGCAGCGGTGCTCGAGCAGAGCTTAAGATTGGACTGTTTTAGTTGCAACTGATAGAAACATGCACAACGCGCGACTGCAACAGTGAGGATGTTATCGTTAATGAAAATCTACCATTTATTGTGCTGAAGGAGGATTTTGATAAAGCGACGAAGGGAAGCGAAGGGCTTGCGGGATGAAGCGAATTAGCGATAACAGTCGGCAACAGAATGAAGATTGTTCGAATGCAGACGATGGTGGTTTGGAAAATGCAATTTTCTTAAGTAAACGCTTAATGAAGCGTATTGTGCTTTCGTATTGTGGAGTTGTCCCTCTATGCTGAGAATGGAGTTGGTGTATTGCAAGAGCGACCAAATGGTTAACATCTAATTATGAAGTGATAATATCTGCTATTGGATAAGCATTATAGTTTGCTTTCCTACATTGTGTTTAAATGATACATTTTAAGCACTCGATAACAAATTGCAATCAAAAGCACATGATAGTTAAGCGGCTTAGGTATTAATCCAAACCAATAAGAAGTGCAGCACTATAAATGCCATCTCACCTGCTCAATAATACTCACCAAAAATTTATCGCTCACAATCCGATAGAACCGGAACACATGTATCGTACCGGGAGGTTCTTGAACCACTCAGCTGCTGTTTTGCTTTTCAAGCATCTCTGCCCCATTCTAGCAACAGGTTCTTCGGCGATCCTAAAGCAACACTTAATGCCTAACACGGATCGGGTTCCTAATGGGATACAGCTAGAGCCCTAAAGCTTGTACCATCCAGCCTAAATCGACGGACTGAAGCCACTCGAACCATACCAGCCACCGACGTTGGGACGTTTGGGAGTAAAGTTTAAACAAATTTATGGCGTTTCAGATAAAGGTGAAACGTTCTCGAGCGATGGCTTTTGCAGGTTTCTTTTACGTTGGGAACCGGGCCACCGGGCCCCGATAAGGTGGCGGAACACGGATTATGTTTGCAAACGGAAGGATTAAGTGAACCCATTGGCGGGTTGGGGCAGACTAGTTATTAAGTGCTGCGAACTACAACAAACAGCTGTTTGAGAGGAACATTCGGATAGTGAACTTTCGGACTATTCAGAACACTTTCGGAGGGGGAAAAGTTGTTGATTTGTGTAATTCATTTGGCACAGTAATCAAAGCATAATAAAAGCTGCCTTGCTTCACGAAACTTTTTCTTACCCCATTAGATAAAATCTCCCAAAAAATAACAGCAATCGGGTTTAATAAAGCTAATGAATTCGATGCTCGTTAAAAAGCTTGCTGCATAACGATTATGAGTGTAATGAAATTTTAAACTGCTGGAATGTAATGGAAATGAGCCGATTAATTTGCTTTGAATACTTTACCGGAGAAAATATAAGCTGCAAAGCGCAGGCAGCGGCAGCATCACACATACACCATCGCACTAAAAAACGGCTACAAAGCTGTGAATCGCCATCATCAAAGGCAGCAAAATACTGTTAAGAGATTAAGCATAAAAACTTTCCTACCACCTTCCTTCGCCTGTGGTCCCCTTGCGTGGGGTCGGACGTTCGAGGAAAAAAGGTTTATGAGGTGAATTAGCTGCGCCATCGCAAAACTGCCAGTGTGTTTTGAAAGTAACGGCCGTAGTAACTTTAACAGACGAAAAGAAAAAAACACACCGCCACGAGACTAATGCTAACGCCCACTGCACCCGTAACTCTTCTAAACGGGGGTTGACAAAACTTTATTTCATCGTCATGCTGCTGCTGCTGTTGCTGGAAAGTAAAATTCTTCATCACTTTCTTCGCATACCGAGGTCTACAGGCGTCCTTCGGCGACGCACAGGCTAACGGTTGCTTCGGTGCGCCTCATTATCATCAACAAATTAAGGGATACCGTTGTTTTAATTCATCAACATTAACTCGTTCTCCTGCCCTCGGCGGGGCGAAAGGTGTTTGGCGTAAAAGCATGGGACACTTTTCACCGGCACCGGGCTCAAAGGACGGTAAAATGTTCACGATTTCTTGGAACCGTGGCTTACTCGAACGGAACGCATTTAAACGGAGGGAGCAACATGGCAGTCTGTCGGATAGTTGGTTTGGGGAGCGTATTGCAATGGTGATGATTCAATGTGAAGATATAAATTATTTAATAGAAAACACTTTTCAACAATTCTTGAAACTAATCACCTTTCCAATGTTATGAAATTGTTCCAAAAAATGTTGGTTCGATGGTATCAAATGACCGTACATCCTTCGCGAAACGGTATAACAGTAATCTGCTATAAGCTGTGAAACGCCTGAAAGTGTGCAATTCTGGTAACAAAAGTGTGCTTCTTTGCATCTAGTTGACTAACTTACAATCGACTTCAGCCGTCTGATGGAACATTTCCATACATGCTTAACATGTGCAGAATGATGAATTCCCATTAAAAGTTTGCAGCGAAACATTTTTGCATCGCAGTACGCTTTGAGCAAATGAATTAATTCTCGTAAACTATTAACGCGCCCACGATGCAGTTTCTATGGTAGCAAAACTTTTATGATAATTTCACACTGTAGTGTTGTGGCAAAAAAGCACCGGCTTCCAACAGACCTAAGCGATGCATTAAGAGCGAAACTTTCACGGTGGTGAATTATCGCCTCGCCGAGCAATAACCGCACTATCCGAACCGGTACAGCTTCAGCACCCGGTTCGCATAATGCAATCAATCTCCATCACTCATCTTCGATCTTTTTCCCCAAAACCGTGCCGCAGTGCACTTTTGCACTTATCATGCCGATCCGTTTCTGTCTCAATTATCGCCCGAAGCCTCGACGCTCGGCGCAGAGTGTGGCGTTTGCCAGTTAGTTGGAAAAGATCGCGCGAAAGCACGTGGCAAGTGTATCATTTTCTTACACTACACACGGGCTGCCATCAAGCCGTCAGTATCAATAACGAGGAGTTAGGTTTGCGCCAAGGATAAACCTTGTTTGATAGTGCACCTTCCAACGCCTGCCACTATCGCTTCCGGGCGAAGAGTTCGGCTGTTCGTTGCGACTCGCTTTTCACGGAAGCGTTTAAAAGCAAGTGGGGATGTTGGGGCTTTGTGTTTCAGCCTCTATGCTTGTTTTGCATAAACGGTGCACATACACGCGGGCGCGCGAGCGAAGAAAGTGTTTCGTGTTCTTTTCAGCTTACGGTGGCAAAGTTGAAGATGATCATGATTGGGGAAAAGTTTTCTGTAGCCCACGGCTCGCCGGTGCCCCGGGTGTGATGGTAGCATAAGACGATGCTGGCGAAGCCTTTTGCTGATGCGGAGCGTTGATTATGGACAGCGTTGTGGGCCGTCCCGTGCTATGGCAGCTGTGCAGTAATGAAGACAGGGCATCAAGCTAGCATAAGTGGTAAAGTGTGTTTCACTGGCTATATGCTCCATCGTTGCCTTTCTTTATGCCTCAGCATCTAAACTATGCTTTGCTTAGTTGATGTGCAGAAGCTTTGACAACTTTGTCTCGATCGGTTCAACTGTGACTTCTTCCCGGCGAAAAGCGCGAGTGCCCAACACAGGACGACAAAGCTCAGAAATGGAATTAAGTTTTAGCTGGTTGCGGGATTGCTTGAAGCGTCATAAAACGAGCGTATGCGTAGAAGGTTGATGAGGCTGTTGCTTTTTAAGTTTGCTTTAGCTGGAAAGATGATCACCGTCACGGGGTATGAGAAGTTTGTGAAAATTAAATTTTCCAAAAGCATCGCCGTTCGTGGCACGCACGCGGCCGGTTTGGCACGGAAATCTGTTGCATTTATCGCGATGATGTTTAAAGTGCGTTCGTAAAGTTTGTGAAGACGAGGAAGATGACACTTGTTTACGACGATGTTTAAGTAACAAAGCGGGAGCGGTGGCAAAGCAGAATGGATTGTCAAATTTCAAGTTGTTCAAAGGTTTTTAAATTTATTCTAAAAAAATTAAATGTTTTCTTTGCTATTGTTGCTAAGAGAATGTACTCATGGTAACGTTTAACCATGGTAACGTTTTAACGTTTAACGGGAAAAATTTCCCTTAACTTAAAGCTTATCGTTGGGAATCCTGCTGGGATAGTTTTTAAAATTTTGATCATGGGTTTAACAACAGTTTGGAATAGATATTGCATAATTTAAGGCGCATATTGTGATGGTACAACCTGTAGGCAAACTGTTGCAAATGGAATCACAATTATGAATCCAATTTGTTTCCCAACTTATATGAGTTGACCAGCCTAGTGTGCGCTTAAATGTATGCTGTTTTAATACGTTTCCTCCGAAGGTGTCCCTGGTTAGTGATCCAGGTTAGTGCAGGTTTACGCATTCAGGCTAGCAAACGTGCTGCTAATTGCTAGCCTAAGCCGACCAAGATTACCTGCACCTAAAATATGCTCTTGCCGAAGTGTTTCATTATCGATCCCAAACGTACTCTCAAGCCACCAGACACGCCGGAAACGAACCGGCGGTGTAATGATAGCCTTACATATTGGCAGGCAATTAATTTCATATTTTTCCAATCGAATGGTCATAGAATTTCCGACCGAACGACTACATCCAGTGCCACGGTGGTGCGGCGAAATCGCAAACAGCTCCCGGTCGTGTGGAGCGAAGAAACTGAAGAGTCATAAGAGCCAATGAAAGGTACGAAAGCAATCATTGCGAGCTGGGGTTGGAAAAGTTGTTCTTTGATGTCATTTGGCGTAGTTCATCTGACTCTATCGCTTTCTCCATCTCGCTCTCTTGCTCGCTGTTTCGCGCGAAAGTAAACGAAACAAATGCGATCCGGTGGCAAAATATTTAATAATAATCATACTTAATATCGAACGATGGCTCTAATAGCACGGCATTGGCGTGGCAGTAGGTAAAAGTTTCATCTGGGACGCGTACGGAATTGCGCCTGGGACGTCTCCAACATAATCATAGGCCCGTCGTAAGGGGTTACGGACCAAGCTGTCACATGGTTGTATGAACGTATTGATTTTTCCGATGCTACCTTCGCATTGTCAACTCTCAAATTCGTGGAGCTGTTCGCATCGCATTAGCAGTATCGGTCGCTGTATTACCAAACTGGACCGGGTTTATTTGCAAAAGACACCACCAAGGTACCGGGGAGTTACTCAGTTTCTTCGGGTTGCTCAGTGCGGTGGCATATTAAACTTTCAAACCCCGAAGAAACGGCACCACGGGTCAAACGTAAGGAAAACGGTTATGATAATGAGTTCATGAGTTTTTCACGATGCTGAGAGAGTATGTGCGATCGTTAAATATGCATTGAACTTTTACGGTGCGCGTTGGGAAGGGAAATATTTGCGAGCGCCTTTTTCATATTGACCTTTGGCATAAAGGGAGCTGTAAGGGTGTTTCTCCATAATATCAAACAATAGTAAAGTGTTTAAAAAAAATATGAAGGTGCAATACTGCAAACAAGCAAACAATAAATGTTTTATAATGCTTAAAAGATTGCTTAGCTTGGATTGCGGAGAAACAATTTTTAATTTAGAAAAGTTGATCAAAGACAGCTAAAAACCACTTTCTGCATGAGTTTCACTCAATGGAATGCACTTAATCATTAATTCATCAACCCTTGTGTTCTACTCGTTTCGATTGCTCTAACTGATGTTGCCACCGAAAAAAATGTGTTACAAAAAAGTGTTTCTCGTATATTTTGCAACCTTCTTTCAAATGTCGTCTCAATGGCAATAAAAGCTGTGTCCCGGAATCGGTACCGTACCATTGGTGACAACATTCGTCAGTCACGTTACGGTGCAGCATCTTGCTTTTACGACTTGGTTTGCACGGGGCTGGGTGTTTTTCGTGCATGTGCGCGCCTTCTAGAGGCCACTCGTCCATTGCACGTTGGGGTTGCGAGTACTCGTTTTACGATCGTTTCCCAAAAGCACATTACAAACGAGCTGTAACATCCCGCAGTGTATCAAGCTCCCGGTGCAGGGTTGTAGATCAGCACCTTCCAACGGAATCTGGCAGGCACTCCTGTTTGACCTTCCATTGCAACTCCTGTGTTCTTCGTCTTCGGGCTATTCGGGGTCACTTTGCGCAAGCGAAGTTCGGAATCTCAGCTACCGTAAGTGTTATTGGGCAAAATAAAAATGAATGATTTAATGTGTTTTCGATCAACCTTCTAGCTGCGTAAAATTTATGCTTAAAAGAACAAGATTTTATGGAACATTTTTAATGCGGCTGCAAATTGATGAGGATGACGAAATGTGATGAATTTCGTTGGAAAACCGTTCGGGGAATAAAATAAGCTGTATGGGGATTGTTTGTGGTGATGGTTGGACCCACAGTACGGTGGTTAAATTTATTCATTACACAACTTTTTCAACGTTCATTGTGGCTTTGTACAGAAACCTTAATTTCATTGCAATATTTGTAAAATTTTGATTGAAATCTTAACTCATTGCTCCAGCTCCACTACCTAGAACGTAGCTTTATACAGCCAAGTACGTTGTTTCTCCTTTCTTAAGTGTCGTTACTTAAAAGCGAACAAATTCCATCCACTTTCCTATCGTTTCTCTTCTCCGCTGCTCCATCATTGACATAATTAAATTACATTTCAGGTGCAGAATGACACACCTAGAGGGTAAAGGCAAGTCAAACGTCTTCACCACTTGTCGCGTGTAGTCGCGCACCACAACACGCCCGCCCGGTGTTTTCGGTTGGAGACGCCGGTGAGGGCGAAAATTTGAATGTACCAACCCGACCCGAACCTCAAAAGTGCTTTTCGCGACATGAATTGAACCTGTCTGGCTCAGCGACACATTCGCCCGTTGACGTGGTGACATGTGGTTAGATTTTTCATCCTTCCGAAACTCTTGGTGCCCTGGGTGGTTGGATCTGTATGATCTGTGACTGATTGCAACGTGTTACCGGTGCGGGTGTGGCCGGCGGCAAAAGACTTACACATATCCTTTTACATGCGTTTGTTAACATACCCCCGGACACAACACAAGAGCAAGTGGCGTGTTTATTCATGATACCGACCGGCTTTGTGTGCATGATGGAGTGGAGTTACGGCCGCTTCAAGTGAACCAACAACCAGGTTCAGCGTACAAATTGTTAGATTGTGAAAAGATTTGCAAAGAAATATACTCCTTTGTGCGTATGTGTATGTGGGTAAAGAAAGAAATCCAATCTAGATGGCACCTTACTCCCCGAACAGGACGTGTACGGTGAGGCACAAAACGCTTCACGAGCCACCAATGCAGGTGGAAAAATGAAGTATTATGGCTCGGTGAATAATTTCCATACAACCCTGAGCACTGTAGGGGCCACCTGTGCAAAGTAAGCTGAAAATGTAATTTCTGCGCACCTTTTGTACGGTACTTGAATTATAATCGTAATGCATTTAATCTCTTTCTGTTTATTCCGTTTGCGCGGTAAATGCATCCTTCCAGAATCGACAATTGCCTGGCGTCCCAAAACTGTCCCGTAATGCTTCGCCACTAGTACTGCGGAATTAATTGGACAAAAACCTCAACATATCAGTGCTCTTTATGTCGGTTCGACCGGCACGGCGTACCGTTATTTCTCACTCTAAAAACAATTAGTCGCCCGAATGTATGCAACACGGTTGGCTTTTTTGTACACGGCGGCACCGGGGATCGGCAAACGCGACCTAAAATCACTCTTCCGATTATGGTCCGAACAGGAATGGATGCTCTTTTGCTTGAATGGAAAGCTCTCCACGGCGGACATGAACGTACACAGCACCACTCTACTCTATCGGTTATATCGCAATCGGATTTTGTTTGTTTTCCAAGTTATGTCCCGGGCAGAGATCTAACCGGCCGTGCCGACCACACGGTCGAGCCTGTGGTTTCGGTTAGCACAAACGCGCCTAATGGTTTGTTTGTCGGCCTTCGGGAGAGGTTTCTCGTGTGCCTTTTTGTCGGTGGACGGTTGTGATACCGGGAGCTAATTTCCTCTGCAGAAAACCACCTAATAATAGGTGGTTACCGTGGCCGCGCTGGTCGTGATTGCGTGCGTGCGCTTGTGCGGGACCGTGGTGTCGGTGGGCACGTTTGGTAGTGCGATTTTCCGAGTAAGAGAAAGTATCATATGTACGATGGGGTTGGGGTGATGCGGACCGACGGATAAGGGATGGCAACGATGGCCGCCCGAAAGGAACGGACCCATTTACATTCCGTCCGGTTGCCGTGGCATGTACATGGTGGTTAACTGTTTCGTTTGTTTGCTTCCTCAAATAGAGATTTATTTACGTCCAGTGTTTTTGTCCACTAAAATTCCTAGAATATGATAATATTCTGCACGAAAACTAGCAGTGTGCTAATTGAATTGTAAGCAGAAACGCAGCGATGCACCGCTAGCTGATGACTTTGTAGCTCACGCAACCATGTTAATCATTTGTTTTGCACTACCACCAACTATTTGTTGAGTATGTGGTAATGCATAAGTTTAAAAATTGTTTTACATTTTCTATTGGATGGTACGTAAATCTGCTGTGCGGTGGATATTCATCATCATCGTGCTCGTTTGTTAGCACTGAAAGCGGAAACTGTTCGATATGCGGTATGGCAATTAATTTAAGCGGATTGTAATGAAGCGTTGCGTATGCTTATTAATTATACATTTTACCCTCTAGAATACACTTTTCATGTTGAAAACTAATAAATAAAATTGTGAACTAATATTTGCTGCTGGAAATGCATACATTTAGGCGAACAATGGATGAAACATGGACTCATAGCGTATTCGCCGGAATGTATGCAATTCAGTGGTTATAGCGAGAATTTGTTTGACGCAACGCGTTTGCTACAACGTTCTTAATTTGCGTATCTGTCCCCCATTTCGTTAAACTTGTGGATAACCATTTAACATAAACCATGCAAAGGATGTTTTCCCTACTACAATGCTAGCAGTTACCAGCTTTAATAAGCATTTCACGCTCTTGGTCGTTCTTTGAGTAAATCAATTCATTGCCACCCGTATGTTTCTCCTGTTTCAGCGTCTAAATTGGTACGTATTTTTCTCAGCTTGCTAGCTTCAATCCCGTGGATGATTCCATTGCCATGCACGTTCGCCAGGTTTAGCTTTTTGTTTGCTCTTCCACTAGCTTCGGTTCGCGGCCACAAACCACAATATGTACGAGCTCAAGGGCCAGCCGTAGAACAAAAGTTGGAGTTGGAAACAAAATGTGTCGCCACACGGCCACCCTGGGTAATAACGGTGTGCCGTGCAAACAAAGCAAAAGGCAAACGATGATGGGTCGGCGAAAAGGAATGAAAAACAGGCAAATTTTATTATATTATCACCGTGGCGAGCTTTAATTACTTTTCATTTTTTTCATACACCTCGCTTTGCGTCTAAGCCACCACGTGACACACTGCCAACGGAGCACCGGCCTCCGGTCCTCCGAATGCTTCACATGGAACTAAAATGCCATAAATAGTCCGTCGGGAAATGTTTGACTGAACTGTTCCCAGGGAACAGGGATGCGACAGCGAACGGGGAAGGGTGGCATTGGACAAGGAGAATGGCAAAATTGGTCCTTTACCGTGTCACCGCGCCGTTGCCTCCTATTGTCGGCTTTCCGCCCTTGATTGTGTCGAGCCCCGACAGAACAGTTAAAACGTGCACTGCATTAACGGGCTTATGAAATTTAATTTAACTGTATACGTAATCAGGCCCTATTTTCATTTCAATGAAATCAACCACTCCCAAGGGTAAGAGAAGAATGGATCAGGACGGCAAGTGGACGAAGAACCCAGTACTTGGGGGTTTTGTGTGCGTGGAGTTTTTATTTTTCATCGCTCCTATCTTGCGTCCGTATCTATCATGATAAAGTGCAAACGTTGGCCATTTTGTTGGCGGTTTTAAGCGTTAGAGATAATTTCCACTTTATGTTTATGAATACGTACCTGAGAGAGCAAGGCTAGATGCTCCATTATTTCATGCGTTGGCATATTAACCGTGAGTCTGCATCATTTGTTGTTTCGTTGAATGCTATTAGTGAGCTGGGCAGATCTCAATTCAATTGTGTACACAACTGCTTTAAAGGAACCATTAAGAATGGGGGATAAATTTTTAAAAATCTTCCGTAACATAGTACGCAATGAAACCAATAATGAACAAATTACACTTCAGTTGATCTCTTATCTGCAAACACTAATTGCCCTCAGCCGGCCAATCCCTTGTCGTGGTGTTGTAAGCTTCCGTCTTTCGAGTAATTAAACATCTCAGCGTTGGAGAACGATCACGAATCAACGCTCCAACAACACGCGTTCCACCGAGGTAAAGCGATTCGGGGCAGGGTGTCCAACTGTGGCGTTCCGCTATTGTCAAACAGGAAAGCATAAAATCGGCAAATGACTCGGGTTGATAAAGCGCCCAAGACATCGCGAACAAACAGTGCACAACGGCAGCGGTCAAAAAGAGGCGATTAAAAAACGGCATAGAAACCGGGAAAGGATGTTTCGTGACCGTTTAGCAGGAAGATGGGCGGTTGTGGAAAAGGTTGTGGTTTTATAGCTTGCATAAAATTTGTCGGAAAATTTATTTTCCTTCCCTCACAAGGTAAAGGCTGAAGTGGTGAAGAACGCGCGCAAGGACACACCATCGTATCCATGGTTATTGCGAAGGACAACAGTGACAAAATGTTAATGGTTTATTGTCCATCGCGATGGGTCCGTCCGATATGACCCCAGCTGGTTGTCGGTGCTCCGGGAAACCGCGATCAGCATTAGCAACCGTGCCGACCTGCTTCCACCGATAGCCGGTGCTACCGATACACCGCTGTGCGCTATCGACAACGGTGCAGTCGTAAAATTGTCATCAACGACTCCGTAATTAATACTGGTGTGGTGGGATTTCGTGCGAACAGCGCGTACCGTTTGGGTGGTGTAATTGCCGTGTAACTGTTTTGTAGTGATCGAAACCAATCTAAAGCGTGCATCTATGGCGAGAACCATTCCCTACACAACACAGGAGGCACACTTTATTAGCGGGGTCAAGAGTGTGTGCGGTTGTTGATGGAAATATGTATCGAAAAACTGGCAACAGTAGCAGCATCCCGTTGCTGGGAGAATATTATTGGAGTTTAATTTTCCACTACATTTGTTCGGAGGGAACAATGGCTTTCAATTTTAAACCAGAGAGTTGGATGCAAACAGTTGTAAGAAAAAAGTAGCCCATTGTTAGGGGCTGTATGGTGTTGAGCAGGAGTTGGATGAAACGATTAGAGGCAGGAGGTAAAAAAAATACATAAAGGGAATTTTCAATCAATTTTAAATTATTTTTTAATTACTTATTGATTGTCAGTTGAACCGCAAGTAGTAAAACAAGAGATAAACATTCAATCTTTCTTTCTCATCGTTCTAAGATAATTTGAACTCAAAAGTAGGTGTGTACTTACACCAAATATAAACAACGTTGCTTATCTGGTTATCTAATCAAAAAAATCTATTCACATCAAGACACACCTAAAGTAAGGAAGACAAAACTCGTGCTCGCATTGTTTGTAATCTGTATTCTAAAATTCCTTTGGTATGGAAAATGCAACATCTATTTCATGCCAAACGTTCCAAACACGGTGTCCTTAATTCCCCTTGCGAAAACATGCACTCAAAACCATCTGGCAATTGATTTTATTTTATCAAATTACTCAACTGACTTCAGTCCGAACCCTTCCTGTTTCTCTCTCTCTCTCTTTACTCTGGCATCTATCGGCTGGTGACATCAACCCGATTACGTGTTAGTTGCCAACGATCATTACTCTAATCCATATTCATCAGTGAACCACTGCACCGTAACCGGATCAGAAAGCAATCTTTAATTCAATTATCTACGCAACCGAACCGGGCGTTGCAATCTGGCACCCACGGGGTCCTGCCAGCATGGAAATGGTCCAAATGCTAGCGATGGGACAAAAACCATGCTTCCATTAAATAACGATGATTGCATTTCGATTTGCATTTGCAGTTTGCTATGCTGTAAACACAGCCTTACGAACGGATCGATTAAGAGCGAGAGAGAGATGGCATGTTGTACAACGTTTCTAGTTCCCTGTAATATTTGGACTGGACTGCCATTCCATGTCTGAGATGTGCTAGAGCACACATTATGTTCAAATTGTTACAGAGAACAAGATGATCACTTGTTTCGACTGCAGGGTAAGGGTACTTCCAAACTTAATTTCCATTCGATCAGCTGTCATTTTAGAGTAGATTAGATGGCAAAAGACACCGAAATGTTATTAGCAGTAAATAAAAGTAGTAATAGCAGGGACTTTCATTGGTGTCGAATGCGTATTTGCTCTACTCCATACTATCCAATGCAATGAGTGAGGTACCTGAATTCTTAAGGCGAGTTTGCATTAAATATACTGTTCCCAATTAAAGTACGACTGCACTCGAGCTCGTTCCAATTACCAATTAATTCTGCCTCACAGCACCGGATATGGGTAACAGCACATCCACAGGATCTCCCCCCACCATCTTCGACACCTTCATACCTTGATGCCTGAAAACCCAATTGGGTGTAAAGCAATCTGACACGTTCGCTTGCGGTTGTCAATAATGATCGCCATTAGGGGAGCATGTGTGCTTGTTTTCGAACCGCGGTCGGTGACGTAAGGTGCGAGCAAGTGTTGTGTACGCTGCATGTCTTAAGCACCCAACACAAGGAAATGCAAATTTGGTCACCCTTCGCGATACTGAAGCCGATTGTTGTGCAAGGAATATTGCTTTTTGTGGTCGCCGTCGAGTACTGGCTGCACGTGTGGTTTGTGGTAAGACTGCGTGTCTGAGCGAGACGGTAGAGAAATCCTTTACATGATGCTGAGAGAGAAGATGTTTATTACAAATTGATGGACGATCCTGCTGGAAACGGAGGAATTCCTATGGTCACCCATGGGGAAGATGGAAACTAATTTCCATGAAACGATCCCCGTGAACGGAGCCGAAACCCCGGAGAAAATGGCTCACGTCTGATTCACTCAAAATAGGATACGACCGGTCACCGCAACAGCATAAATCATATTGTTTGGCTGTATGTGTGTGTGTGTTTATGTGCGTGTGGGTGTTTGCTAAATATTTGCTCAGACGCATTCATCCGTTTCCGGTTGTGATTTTGGAATCAGCCCGAGATGGCTTTCCAGTTCCGTGAACCCAAGATTTCTCCGACGAACTTCAGAATTGCTACGGGGGTGTGTGTGTGTACAGAAGAAACGTTTTGCAATAATCCTTCGAAGGATATACAGTCAAACAAAGACGAGGGTGAGAATCGCGCTAAGAAGATCACTTTGGGCACACAACTCCGGTGAATGTGGCGGAGTGAGATGGAGCTGGTTTGGGAAGGCATCTGCCTTTAGCTGGAACGGAGCATGATTAAAGGATTTCGGTAAGGAAACTAGTTAAACGATTCTGCTGTAAAATCTCCCCAAGGGCAACGAGATTGCAAGCCGTGAAGGGTTCGCCGCTCAATCGATATAACCAACCACGTAATGGGGTTCACCGCTTCGTGGAATCGACATAATCAAGGATATTTGCAATTTCCTTCGATCCCCCTACCAATGTAGGGAAGATGGTAGCGCGCGTGCCATTGAAGGTGTAGCTAAAGTGGATCCAATGATGAAAGACATTCTAACGCTCACGCTGTAAACGGGTGTTTTCTTCAGGTACGAAAGCTGCAAAGAAAGGAGACGGTCACACGAAGACTTAAAGCTTTTACAATATTTGCCTTTAAAGATGCGGATTTGGAGAAGAGAATAAAAGCAAAAAGTACATAACCAGCATTTCCTTGAAATGGGCTGATAAGCCTATAATTGAAGTGAGATTAAGTAGAGCTAGTGTAAAACGCACAAATTATGCGTTATATTTTAACATACGCCTGAATGTATGCATTTGGCAGTTGAGAAATTGCCGTTTGATTTTGATTGCATACTTTTAGGAGCGCAAACCAGTTAAAATGGTTGTCTCTTGATTGACATCAAAACGAATTAATTTAATCGCTTTATTTACAAACTATTTACAAACATCAGTGCAAACCCTCATGATTCAATGAACAGGCAGCTTTTCGAGAATCAATCTATCAATCATAGACCGTTAGCAAAGCGGACCATAAATACTGGCTAATCGAAACAAATTAACCCCCAACTACCAAAGCGATGCTGATAATAACAAGCTCGTGCGTAAATGTATGAGAAGAGCAAAACAATAAGCAACGATTAGTTTGATAGAAATTGGCGTTGCCAACGTCATCGAATCGATCTAGCGATACCTAAAATAGGCTGATCGTCAAAAGCGAAGCACAAATGCCACGCTCATAGTTGCCAATTCCGAGCGATTGGATGGAGGTTCATTTTTCACAAACGATTCCCAAAAAAACAAAAAATGGAATACTAACCTTGCAGTCTGAACTGCATCCCAAATTGAAATTATCGATCGACCTGTGATGTTCGGATGCTGCATGTGTGTCCAATGCTAGATGTGCATGTCGACAGAAGCGGGGACAAATTTAATCTATAACGAGTGACATTTTTTAATTAAAACATCAGCCTTTTGGTGGGCTGGATGGATTTGAGTTCGTGCGCCGCCCATCGCTTCATGGAATTTCGTGGGGAAAAAATCAAAATGGAGCCAATCGAACGTACGCAATTTGGTTCATGCTGCAGCGGAGAATGACGCAACAAATAAACAAAAACCACGCGCACCGTTATTAATCTTTCGATAGGCCGTCGGTAGATAATTTGGTTTGATATTTATTTTCGAAAGAGTTTTTTTTTTTTTCAGTGAACCCTCTGAGCAAAGGGGTACGGCCGAGTGCACGAGAGCTTAAATTTTACTGCCACTTAACGGTGCGTTTACTTTAGAAGTGGTAGCAAAGTGAAGAAGCTTCGCATGCCGGAACAAAACACACACACCAAAAGGAAAGGATAATTTTAAAAGCCAACATGATATCCTCCCTCCTGCATCGCATTTCCATCGCACCATCGGTAGACATTTTTAATTTTAACCCTCACGTTGCTTCCGTTCGGTGGGGTTTGTCGTTGGTTTCCTCTTGGTCCTTTTGTGCGAATTTTCCACAACACACGTTTCGGTGCGGTACGATGTGCTTCGCATGACACCTCCCGTGAGTCTCGGGGTTCAGTGTTTCCTTCCCCAGCATGGCATTGCAGGTGATGACATCCGGATCCGGTTCGCTGGCTGGTTCCCCGGGCGTACGGTACGTGGCTCAATTAGGTTTCGGGCTCGGTACTGGCAAAAGACACCCGCTTGCCCTCGAGGGGCGTACTTGAAGTGGTGTTTTTTTTTGTTGCTGTGTTTTGATGAAAATGCAATTAAAAACGCTGACCGAGTTGGGCTCTCCTGGGGGGGAAGTGGTGCGTGAAAGCAACACCCGTAGCCTTCATACACCCGGGGAAGGAAGTGAAGGGAATAATTTATTCAACCATACACGTTACAAATAAAATAAAGAATGGTTGAACGATATTGTACGCTGGGTTGTGTAAAAACAGATCAAAAGATTGCATATAAAAGCTAGTTTAGTTGGTCATAGAAAAGTAATGTGGAAACAAGACAATGTGAAAAAATTGTCACGCGGGTTGCATACTTTATGGCGCTTAGGTTATGAGTAGCACCATCAATACATAACAGTAACATACCTGCAGATAAGTCTTTCACTGAACTCGTTAGCAACTTTCAGTGTAAATCTACCAAGAATTCATTAATTTTTGCTATTGAAAAGGTTCAAACTTGACACGAATTTCAGGAATAACCTAAAAGACCATCAAGCAATATTGCACTCATGAAGCCCATTTCGGTATTGAGAAGATTTGTTTTGCGTGTCAAGGCAAACGTACTAATTAACATGCCAGGAAGGTAACACAAATGTGTAACTTTCCAGCAGAACCGTGTGCAATAGGGATAGTCTTAGACCCGCACAAATGTGTCAAATTGCCAGTGCCATAAACTTTCCACCCTCTAGGCACTTGATGAAGTCGATCTCGTGTGTGGTATTCATTGGAGTATAGTTTGATGAAAGTTTTTATTTAGTCTATCTACAGACGTGAGCAATTATTTCGAGCATCGTTACAATTTGCCCCCTCGAGATGACTCGTAGAAATAGACCAACGTTCCGGGAAAGCAATGAGCTGCATTGGAGAAAGCGCTCTCCCTCATCTTGTCAGGGATCCGAAATTTGTCCAACCGAGTGAAGCAACAGTGTGCTCTAGGAAAGGTAACGTCAGTGCACGACGGTGGCAGAATGGGTAATGATTTGGACGTGGTACATAGCAAGTTAGTATCGAGTGTCATCTTGATGTGCGAAAAGTATGTCGCCCCAAATTGACTTCGCTCTTAACGCCCGGAAATCGCTACCATGGAATACCACGAAATCAAATGAAGCTGCGAGGGAGAACAATCAGAAAACAACAAAAAAAACAAGCTTCCCGCACCGTCTGGATGGTGGGAGATAGCGAAATTTAATCAGTGACGATACGTCCACCTAATTGATTAGTGGTAATAGAAAACAAACCCCGAAATGCGGTCTTGCGAGTGAATAAGGCACGAAGATGAGCTTGTTGCAGCAAAGTTTCGCCTACCTAAAGTGGGAAAAAAGAACGGAGAGCTTCTGGAGGCATTGTACGGTACGTTGGTGCGGGTAATGAATTATGTATCCGCGTCACGTACCGTCGGATGGTGGGATTGGGATTGATGTCTGATTTACGAGTTTCCGGAAATTAGCGAAACCATCGATACACGGTTCCAAGCTTGGTGCGTGAGGAGTGGTACGGCCGCAAGCAATGATTAATGCACCACCATTTTGTCCCCAATAAACGAGATGGTTCCGTAACATCGACACCGAGAAAAATAAACGGCATGCACGGCAAGGTGTAAAGTTTTCAGCCATGGCTGTGTCACACCTAAACTCTGGCTGTGTCTCCGGGAATCGATTAAAATTCAATCGCCACCGATTCGATTGTTTGTGAGTTACAATTTATTTGCATCAAGTGCGACCATTTCTGCGTCGGACCGGTAGCGGTAGTGGTACAGATTTTCCGGATGGGGAGCCGAAATCTAATATCGAAACATCGCACAACCGGAACGAAATGATTGCAAAAAGGAGGCGGCTTACCATTCGGTCCCACAAATAAATGGCGATAAATTTCAGATAATGTCATTTGATTGTCTGTACCCATAATCTCGACACTGTACAAAATTAGTTTTTGATCCAACGTGCGGTGCATCAAGGCGAGCCAGGGTGTGGCGCAACGAATGAGTGTTTTTTTTGCGTCTTCTGTTTGTTCGATCCCCGTGCCGAAATAAATGCTGATAGTTTTTTGATGCTCGTAGCAGCGTGTGTCTGCATTTCATGCAAATGGGTTCGATTGCAAGTGCATGAAATTTATTTTGTTTTGGTTGTCAATTGAATTTGCCAATTGCAATCGATCTTTGCCGTCGTCTGTTCGGTGTTCGAAATGAAAATATGGCTTAAATTGGCTCCACTGCAAAAGGGATTTGATGTGGTGGAGAGCTAGTCACAGGAACGGGGGAAGGGAAGCTTAATCTCTGCTTGGAATGAATCTAAATTAAATCATGTCATGTATGGGAGCAACATGCATGCATACCGAGTTGGAAGTGATTTTCCATGCAGTCAGAGAAACGGTGGGAGAGAGCCCCAATTCAATCGATGGGTGATTTTTAATACACAAAAGTGCATGCACACTTGTTATTGCACAGAATCGATGGTTTAGATGGGATATTGAGTTCAAATGGGAGTTTGAAACTAGAGAAATTGTGTAAAGTGGGAAGAATATGCTGTACCACCAGACTGAAGCAAAAACACTTAAATAGATGCAACAAACTTCACGCGTCTAGTTTGCAAAAGCACATCAGCCCCCAATTATTAAACCAAAAACCCATTTTCATACACTTCCTAACGGGTTCTTACACCATCTCCATTCGGCAGCAAATGATGTAAAATGACTCCATCAATTAGGCTGTTATTCATTAGACGGGGTTTTTCCCCACCAAGCGTCGGGAAATTGCGTGTGCAAAACTAAAAACAAGCAATTATTTGCTGCTTACCAATGTTTCATCGTGCTGCGGGAACTGTCATTCAATTCTACTCAACGGAAAGTTCACCCGACAAGAAAACCCGTCAAATATTAGAAGCGCACTAATAATTGTTCATCCCGCGAGCTGGTGAGCTTCAGAAGTAAAATAGAAAAAAAAAGTAGTCACACCGAGAGGCAATTAAAATGGAAAATGATAGTTAAGCCATGGACAGGGGAGAACGTCGCAGGAAAAGCTGCAGCTGGGCAGTGCGCCACTGAGCAGAGCGGCGAAAGTCTTCTACAAAACTCCCCTGACGGGTTTAGTGTACTTGTGCTCTGGTGCTTGAAAGGAAATATGAAGCATTCTGAGTTCGCATTTGACGTGCTGCACTGGTGAGCGTTTGTTTGCAAGAATCTCGAAATGAGAAGAACTAGCTTTAACGGGGAAAGCAAGGGTTTTGTGGTGGATTTTACAAGTTACTGGTGGGTAGTTTGAAAAGTTCCGCCTGTACTGAGCATGATGGTTGAAGAATGATCTAGAACAATGCCTTAAATGCCGTATGATGTGACTAATATCTTAATGGTAGATTCAACGACAAAGCCTATTCGACGTTGAAAGTCTCACATATAGCTTGGCAAATGTTCGCCCAACCCATTCTAGCTGCTCGAAAGTTCATCGAGGTCTCGTGGTGGAACTACTGGACCAGCTAATAATAACCATTCCATAGTACGGGCTGGACTATAGGACAACAGCACCACACTGCATCCATGGCGAATGACAACCTTTCTACGCTGGGTGGTGTGTACTATCTCTGGAAAAACAGACGAGCCCACCACTACACCATGAGCATCATTCCTGTCACTCCACAGCCTTGGTCAGTTGGCCACCGTAGGCAATTGGAAAACTCGGCACTACTCGACCAGCTGAAGCCGGGATTGACTTTATTTACATTAAAATGTTAGCGTTCCGCTTGTGTCGTGCATCCGTCCGTTGCTCGGTATTCCGTAATTTCTATTTTGAACAAATACTCATTACGATGGGGTTTTTGCCATCCGGCGCTCAGCTCGTGGGTTTGGTGCATTCGCGTCAGCTTAGCGTCTCAATAACAAACCTCAGATGGCGAGGAAAACATAAAGCAGATCCTCAAAACAAGCAGTGTGATAACTATTGCTGCCCTGTCACCGCTGTTGTTGATGCGGCTGTGATACTGATGAGCTTTCAGGGCGTGTCCGCGGGACCATTTATTTGCACTGTAATGGCAATGGTTGTTAGACCGATCGCTACAGGGGCTCATCGATGCTTGATTTGTATAGGGTCCGCGGACTGATCGCGGACAGTAAAATATTGAACCTGAAAGCAAATAAATATCATTCCAAACGGCTTCAGCTCCAGTAGCTATAAAAGGAGGCTAGCAACTCCTAGGACAGACAATAAAAAATTGACCGAAAGCACAGAATTGGGTTTTTTTTTTGCCGAGCGATCGATCACCGTGTCCAAAGGTGACCCTATACGATATGAACGTTCGGTCATAAATCGAAAGTGCTGTACTTTTTATGCACCCATATGCTGTACACTTTTGACCCGAGAAGAAAGTCGTATTATTAGTGAATGTGTAAAAAAGCCTTTTTTTTACACACCAACAACTTTCAGAAGATTCCTCACTCATAAAAAGCTTCGTCCTTTTGGGGTTGTTTTACTACCGAATTGGAGATAAATCCGATTTTTGGAGGGCAAAAGAAATCGTTTCATTTAGTATGGCTGATAAGGGCTGTAAATAAACCCTCGAGGTTGTTGCAATTAGTGATTTAGTAAGAATGTTTGATTTATTATATTAATTTCCCTAAAATTATGCAATCTTCACAGCAAAGTTCTCAGAAAAAAAGGATAATCCAGCATTATTTCAAATTGATTTTGAAACACATTTTCTAAACGGGCTAGAGGATTTGTTCCTGTAACATAGCAAAAAGAAAAACGTTTTTGCAGCTTATGCTCAAATTGCAAAGCAAACTTGACTCACCAGTTCCAAGGAATTGTGGCACTAATCGTCACATTGAATAATTTACGGCTAGCTGATTGACCGGGGTGTAAAATATTGATTTCAAACAAAATATATGCATAAAAACTGTACGATGGCTTTCTGGTTTTTTTTTGCTTCCCACCATCCAAAAGCGAGACCCCATCCCGACCCACAGTCAACACATGGGCGCGAACAACATGCTTTTGCAGCAATTGCATTTTAATTGGAGCTGATTGTTGTGTGCATCACACGAGGAAACATTATGAAAAAAACCTCCCACTTGGAGCTCGAATTTCTCTTTTTTCCAACCAACGAATTGCTCTTTCCATCATCCTGATGTACAGTTGATGGCCCTCCATACCGAATGCTCGGGATTGATTGATCGTATCCGAATGCAAAATAAATGACATTACCCTTGCTGGTTCGCCTGACGGAAGGACACGCGGGCAGCCAGACAGGCAAACAGACAGACCGACAGGCAGACGGACGGTAACGCTTTACCAACGATTTCGGGACATAGTGCGAATAAATATCGAAATCGAA
Organism: Anopheles marshallii; assembly: GCF_943734725.1. NCBI lineage: Eukaryota > Metazoa > Arthropoda > Insecta > Diptera > Culicidae > Anopheles > Anopheles marshallii. Next base: position 1,879,941 of record NC_071327.1, on the reverse strand, counting down.
TATTGATATGAAGAGGCCATCGGACTGCGCATCCCTGAAGTGTGCATAAGCAACGGCCATACGGGGTTGTGTGTCAAACTCAAAGTCCCTGTCGCGTGCGTTTTTCACCACTTTTCTCACACAAGCATGGTACATGGTTGACAGTTAGTCGTTGGAATTGTACGCATGTTTTCCCCACCGGAATGTAGCGCCTGTGTTTCCCATTGTATTTGGTGGAAAATTTTGCAATCAATTCAGATAAATTTTTAACTTTTTTAATGCATAACAAACAATCAGCCTCCGTATTGCATGTTGTATCGCGTTGTTACTTTTTTCCCTTTCCTTTATTCTGGATAATGGTGCACCAAACACACAGGCACAGACACACAGAACACCAATTTCGGTCATTGTTTTCGGTGGGTTTTTAGTGTAGTCGGGAAAAACCAGACATTTACACCAACGGGTTAAAGGTGGCATCATACTGACGGGAAGGGAAACGTTGCGATGGCTCACCTGGTTGAGAGTGGTGTAGTGGTCTGTTATGCGGAATTCATTACCATTCAATCCGTAACGGATGTGATTGAGCTGAAGGATTATTTGGTTTTAATGGGATAAAATTGAATGATGAATGGTTTTACAAATTTTACAATATTTCAATAAAGCGAAATTAAGTGTATCGCTTTTGATGTCGACAGCTCACATTTTTGAGCGCCTGAAGGTATGCATTGAAAACAATAACTTGTAACACGTCTTGCAGTTGCATACTTTAAGGCTGAGCTGAGTAATTTAATTTGACCAAAAATGACCACCAGTACAGGCGTTGCATTATTTGCCTCTAAATGGTCGTCTGCAGTGCAAACCTCCATAAAACAGAACCGTTCGCAAAAAAAAATAAAAACAAAATAAAACACCCACCTAGATGAATAATTGGAAGCTAGAGAACAAGCGCACCCAAAACATGATCATGGCACATTAATACATACTATCAATAAATAACACATCATAAAAGGATTTCGCAACAGTTTCGCTACAACACAAATTGCTTTTTTACCCCCGGCGGCGATTTGTTTTGCAAACGGAGAAAACAAATCTTATCCAATCCACCCCCACGCGATCGCTCCCTTCGTCCAATGAACCGCGTTAACATTGGCATTAATTTTTTATGCTCTGTACGACCCATCGTTTCGCCGTTGGGCCGCTTCCACGCCAGCCGCGCTGGTAGCAAAACTAGTCAAAATAATTGTTCTTCACCCGAATAAAAAAAGAAGTACGAAATGCGCCGTTGATCTGGCACGTTTGCCGATGAGCATGAAGCGTGAACGCATTAAACGCATCGCATTACCACACTTATTCCCGCCCCAAGAGGCCCTTCCGGCCCCACGAGAACCGTGCTGAACAAAACGAAGAAAAGCAACAAACAGGCAGCGCAGCAGGAAAAAAAAGATACCCCGCGTCCAGATCGGAATGAATGGTGCGAATTTCTTGCAGCTTGCGAAAAATCCTTTCACAACCAACTCGGTCGTGAAAAGCCGTGAAAGATTAAACATGGTTTTAAAATTTTATCACTCCCATAAAATCGCTTCAGTGAAATAAACCTTTTCATTTGAATTTATATTCGTGTTCGGGTGGAGTTTATGTTATCTGTTATTTTTTTTTTTCAGTGTGCCTTTCCACCCGTGGTTCCGTGTCCCGTTCGGTTTGGAGACTTTGTGTACAGCAATTCCTTTCGTAATCGTTTCCACAAGAGAACCGAACAGGCCGGTTCGACTGGAGGGATAGGCGAAAAGCGGAAACGAACTTTTCCACAATTTGCCTCATTCGGTACGAGCCGGGCAAGGACGAAACATGGGGTGGAAAACTAACAAGGACGAACGAGAGACAAGGAGAGCCAGCGAAAGTGAGGCCAAACGACGAAAAAATGTATTAAAAACTCACAGGACTACAAAAAAGTCAACCATTCTACTAGATGTAATCAAATAATTTTTCCTTTTTTATCGTCATTTGATTTTCCGGGCGCCATTTTCGGCTTCGTTGCTTTTGGCTGCGAATCACCCACCCACCCATCTCCCGCCTGTGACCAGCGGAGTGCAATGTTTTGTGGAAAATCAAGCCGACGGAGCCGGAGACGAAGCCGACGCGGTGCGAAATATTCCTATCGAGCTGTTAGAAACTGTCGTCACCTCACAAATTTGTAGAAATCAATACGACGGACAAATTGTTCTCGGGCGACGTCGTTGTTGGACAACTTTTCCGGCATCGGTCGTTACTGGGTGGTTTTTGTTGTTTTGCGCTGCTGTTCGTTATTTGCTGCCTTGCTTGTAAACACAAATGTTGCCCCGGTCGAAGAATATTTTGCAATGGGAAAACTAACATTTAACAGCATTCGGAAGACATCGATGGAAAGCGTAAGTTTTTCTGTAGAGTAGAATAAGATTCATAAGTTGGAACAAGATTGGAAAAATGAAAATAGAACTCCCACTTTTGCCGGGTGGACTACCACCTAGTGAAAATAATGGTAGTAAAAGAACAGGATTGAAGAAAATTCTATCGAATCAGCAATTTGATGGTATTTGATGGTTACGTTTTTGATGTTCCATATAATCGGTACATAAGCGAATGCCTGTTTAATGTCTGGCGAAAACGTGTTTTTGATGTTTTATTGTTCCTTTATGATTTAAAGCAACGTTGTTTACTTAACGCCTCACATGTTTTGGTTTAAAAAAAAAAAACTTTCACCTTTTTCCACGATAGCGGCGTTGTGGACGGGGGTCAAGTGTTATTCTATTTTGCTATAAGACACAAGTAGGCGGGTAATGATATACCAATTGCATACACTTAGGGGTTTTATTTGAACGAGAACTTTAGGCTAAAATGGAGCGACCAGTTTGTTTTCTGAAATTATTGAGAAACTGATGAAGAAGAATGTAACAAAACATACATTTCCTTCCAGTTACGAAGAGTACTGCCAACAAGTGTACGAGAAGCAAGGTTGATGGTTGAAGGTGGTTGATGTTGAGGTGCTTCACTCGAGGTGTCTCTTTTATAGATTGACTTATATTTTACGATCTCTTTAGCGTCTTACCTTCCATCCACAAGTACATTCACCAACGAAGAAAAGTATCTCCATCTAATATTGGTGCGTATGCAAACTGGAACTATTACTCCGTCCCAGTCACAGCTGCGCAACCTTGAGCTTCTCGTAAAATTCTATCGAATGTGCTCGGTACGATTTACTATCTGCTTGATGCGTTCCTTCAAACGATGAAAAGAACCCACAAAAGTGGCACCGTTTGATGCCGATCTCGAGGTTTAACTCATGTTTTTTTTTCCTTCTTTTACCCGGTTTTTTTCCTGATTGTTGACGTAGTTTGTTGCTTCCATCAGCACTAGAGGTAGATCATGCTTCCCCATTACCCCATTCGACGGGTGGTGGAGTTTTTTACCGTTCCTGATGACATCGTCCCGGAAGTGGCGGGATGGGTGGAGGAATGTCGATAAAAAGGATTTTTAGGACGGTAGCAGGCAAAACGACTCTGAAGGATTACCAACCAATGTATAGGCCGACGCTCACACACACTCCTTAATAGCGGTTAGTTTAGGTGTGTGTATGTGTATCTGGTATCAGTATGTGAGTTGGATAAGTGGAAACTGTGGGCCACACAGTCCGGCCACCCAAAACTCCGTAAACGGATGAGTCTCAAAGTGACATTTGGTGTTTTGACCAGTTGTGAGCGGTCGTTTTGAATGGTTCACACAAAACAGGAGATGGTGGCGCACACCATGCTGGAAATGGCCCCCGGGCCGAACCGAGACGGCAACGACAAAATATGGCCGGACTTTAGGACGAGATAAGGATGTATGTTAGTTTTGACAAAGAATTGTGCCAAAGTGTTGTTGTTTTGGGTTGGGAAACCTTTTGCCCGGCTGTTTCGAGGTTTCGGGCCCATTTCGGGCCGTGATTGTGTACCGTCCCGCATGATGTGTCCTTGACGGCACACTGTTCGTGGCTAGCTACGCTGTTTGCTGGCTCGGATTTTCTACGTTGGTTGGCTTGAGGTCACTGGATGCTGGCAGGAACGCTTGCTGTATGCGTGTTAAAGTTTATTTATTTATTTTGTTCTCTTTTTTTGGTTTGTTTTGTGTTCCGTTGGCTTTCTGCTTGCCTCTGCCCCATTGCCACTCTCTACTGGATGCTATAAGTCACTGGTTTATGAGGTTGACAGAGCAAAGTGCTTAATGTGATTGTTGATCCTTTCCGCATGGAGCATTCGATTCAATTAGACCGGTTGCTCAAATGTTCGGACTGTTTTGCAGACACAAAGTGGCAATTGCAACAATGGGTGTGTTTCGTTTGGATGGATTTAATGTTTAACAAGGTGGCAATTCTTCCAGACGCCTATTTACCGACCGACACGAATCCAGGGCTTAGGGCAGATGACTTATTGCAATAGAAACATGGGAGTTTTGCTTCTAGGACATAACAAATTGCGATGTAAATAATGAACAGAGCGATGAATGGTATGGACGGAATGAAAAAGGAAGAAAAGACGCCAGAAATCAAGCCACTTATCACAGTGGATAGATCACCGCTCATGTTTCAATTTATTTCAAAAATATTGAGAGACGTCGCGAACAATTTGCAATGTAAAACGAAGCAAAAAGCAAAACCTCGCTGACAGACATTTAGCAGCAGACAAACGAAAGGATCATGTAATTGGAATGAAATGAAATTTTGCTGACTTGATTCTTTTGGCTTCTGGAATACTTTCTCCGTGTCACTCGTTACCCTCCACGGACCGGCAAGACAATCACATCCAGTCAGCATTTTTTCCTTGCAAAAGCCACGCTTTTGGCTGCAGTTTGGTGTATCGTTCAAAAGTGGTCACCAAATAATATGGCACCGTGCTGCTGTGCAGTTGGACAAAATTTGAGTCGTTGTGGGGAACGAATGGTAAGAAAAAATAATATATGAAAATAAAGGCCACAAAAACATTCGACTCAAATTCATAGACTGCAATTGAACGTCAAACGTTGAAGTCGGTTTGTGGAATGGCGAAAAAATGCTTCCATTTTCATAAATTGTGCCCCTGAGCCATTCATCTTGGGTTTGTTTTTTGTTGGTTTATTAGTTGTCTTTTAATTAAATGAAGTGCTTGGGTTGTATTTGCAATTTAGGTTTATTTTCACATGTTATATTTTTGTTATTAATTTCGTAATTACAGTACGTACTAATTTAGCCTTTTCGTGATTCTGTTTTTCTCACAACTCGAACTGCTTTAGCATTAATCTCCCTCTTTTATGTTCACATTTTCGCTATTACTCAATTTAAATAACCACAATTGACATGTTTGCTAGAGGAAAGTAAGTTTTTCGTTCGGTGAAATCGTCCTTCCAAACAACTTTCCCAGCCAAAAAAGCTCTTATAAACTTTCACCCTGCTCGAAATGTACTGCACCCTTTCCCAAACCGTACCAAATTTTGCTCTCGCAAAGGCGCTAAAGTGTGAAAAGAAAGTTTCGTTGCGTCTTACTCATGGTCAACCAAGGGGGCCTGAAAACTTGGGCAACCGTGAACGAGGTACGGTGTGAAGCAGTTTTCCACGCTTTTGCACCGGAGTTCAAGCAAACCTTTCGTTGTTTTTATTTTGTCCGAAATCAAGATAAAAGTGAGGAAAGAATTATGTGTGTGTGTGTGTGTTTGGGGTAAAGCTGTTTGTTTACGGGTGGCGATGCGTAACTAGCTTATAAATTTGACAATAAAAGTAATAAATTGGTTGTGTTTGTTTAGGAGAAGAGAAAACCAATTACTTAAGTTGTTTAAAGTCGGAATGGAAACGAAATATCGTTTGAAATGTTCAAGCTTTGAATAGGGAAAACAGTCAAACAACACGACTAACAACTGAAGGCTCAAATTTGAAGCCATTAAGAACATTTTTGGGTTCCTTCTTTAGCAGCTAAGCAGCCACTTAATAAATAAAATATTATTCTATTCAAGGTTCTCCAAAGCAAAAGGCCATCGAGAAAGTATTATTTCCATTCAACAATGCCGGCTGCACTTGATGCCGTCGTTAGGGGAAGTAAAATGTTGGTCCCCCGTCATTAGAAAATCCTTAAGCAGAAGGTCAACCGTACCGAAAAACGCAAGCTTTTAAGCGCACAAAAGAAAAGATACACCTGAAAGGGACGAAAACATATCAGCGCCTTTTTCCCAAGGTGCACAACACTTGAAAGAAGAGCCTTTCTACCTATGGGTTCTTTTGTACCTTGGTGTGTCGTTTTGTTATCGGCATTTCCTCGAGCCGCTGCCACAGAATGATACGCGTTCGGTGTATCATATTTTGGCACAATGGTATTATGTTGGTGAACGAAGAAAAAAAAAACAACATTATCGATATGCTTATGCGTTGCTGAGGATTGGTTGCCAAGGAAATGGTGCTTGTGCTTGAGATTATTATGAAATCATAGCAGCGGTATTTGGGAAATTTCATCCAATCGAACACCCACGGTTGAATGGAATCAGATATCACGTAAATTTTTTGAGTGCTTTCTTCAAGTGACAACACACTGGAAAATAATATGGTAGCGCTTATAAACCTAAGCATACGGATGGAAAATTCCTTTCCAAGAACACACGTCGAGCGATCGTGTCCGATGGAAGCAAATTTCTCCTTGTCCAGCAATCTCCTTTGGTTGCTATGTTTGATTTCATAAAAAAAACATGCTCCTCTGCGCTGGCATGGATTTTAATCTGCTTAATTTTTGCTCAAACTTCCCCCATTATTTCCTGCGTAATGGCGGCGGAATGCGTTTAATGAAAAGAGGACACACATGATAAACTGATTATATTGCACGCCAGCGATGAATCATTCCTTCAGTATTCCCTTTTTTTTTGTTCGTGGGTATTTTCCATTTTAAAACCTTCTCAAAATCCTTTCCAATTAAGCTGCTGGGTACTTGGTTAACATGTTTTATCGATTCCACTTTAACGAAGTCTCATTTCCAAAAATGGGCAAAGCAGAAAAAAGATAAACAAAGAAACAAAGAAACGAGAAAAGAGACAAGAAGAAAAACAACTAACAAACGGGACGCATCATTCTGGGCACGAGTTCAGCGAGCAAGCAAAAGTTACTTAACAAATATTGGAACTTTCTTCGGCGGGGATTAAATTGATCAAAATTCAATCAATTTCAACCCTTATCAAATGCATACCAACGACGCTTGACGAAACGCCACGGTAGGAGGGTGCGTCTCTTCTGTGGACGAAGAGGTGACGCTATTTTCTTGGGTTTTCTTTTTTTTTTTTGACAATAACCACTGGTGCGAAGTGGGTGGAAAACTTTCACTCCGGGAGCACTCACGCGATGGGTGTTAAATTTAGAATAAGAAAAGCGCGCTCACAATCCGTCCTTTTTACGGTACGGTTGAGCACGGTGGAATTTTAGTCATCGGAGCAAAGTTTATGCATGACTTATAATCTAATTACGCATGATTTGGGCGGAGAGGTTCGTTGTTGCAACTGCTACAGTTCTTTTTGCTTCTCTGGCAAGGTTGTTTCTTTCGATTGACCCTTGCAGTAAGAGATGTGGTTGACAATTTTGAGTGGCAAAAGCAGGTGTGATGGAAAGGAAATTGAAAGATGGGTCAGACTGTGACAACACGTTTGACCATTTGACAATTCTTTAAAGGGAAAATATGCAAAAAGCGGAGGTCAAAACGGGGATATTTTCCTTGACGAATTTTCAAATCTGCGGAGATGGACAATGGGTAAAGGTGTGGCAAAAGGTTAGTGTGCATCAATTTGTATGCTAATGCTGCTTTGTTTGTTTTCTTATGATGTACGTCTCTTAGCATATTTGTAGTCTACTGGGGCAATATGATGTTTTGACATGTGTGAAACATACCCTTAGTGGCCCTTAGTCAGGAACCAGAGGTGATCGTACTATCGTACAACATTCTATGAAAGCTACAATCGGTGATATTTGGAGTATCTCCGCTACACGATTTGAGAAGGCTTTCTAAAAGAAATTCTTCATGGAAGCCTTCACGGCACCCTGAGTTGTTTGAGAAAGATTCCAGAACACCCCGTATGGTATTGACTGTTAATCACCTTGCGGAATGACATTAACATACACTTAATTGAGCATAACCGTCATCGCCTGAAGCACAATGCCAACGAAGCAAACAATAGTTTTCCGAAAACTGTATTTTTTTACATTCACTTCGTTAGGTTTAAAGGATATCATCGGAATAAAAAAAAAAAGAAATCAAACCATTTGATACCGAGTTCCTGCCAGGCTATAACCACACCGTTGTCGAAAACTGGTCACCGATTGTGTCAGACTTGATAAAACGATGAAACTCTTTGTGGTGGGCGCGAAACTCATCGAACCGCACTAGAAAGCGTCAGAAAATGACGGATTAACAGCTATTTTTTCACCATTTAAGTGTGGAGCTGACGCACCGGTTTTTTTATTTGTAGTTCATTATAAAACAAAACCGAGAGCCACCGATGCACCGTACGGTATGGTGAAGTGATGGACACATTTTGACATCTATCGGTGACACCAAACAAAACAGCGTGATGGGACACAGGCACAAACGTTTACACGTGAGCTATGGCAGCCTTTTTTAAGCTATAACCTTTGATCACAGTGACCATTGAAATGGAACAGTTGATTGAAAAAATGCTTCTAATTTGTGAGATATTTTTTTTTAAGTTTTGGGTCTTTGCTTGAAACATAGCAGCAGCATATAGAAACAGCATGGACTACGGACTATGGACTTTTAAAATTATCAAAAGTATGAGAGTCTTTAGTAATAAAACTAAGATGTTAACTAAGAACTAAGAATGTTGCAGCTAAAAGTTTTGCTTCAAAAATATATAAAACTAATTACTAAAATAAATTAGAATATTAAAAACAATTTCTGAAGCACATTTTTGCTAACATTTGCACTAAAAGTAAGCAAAAATAAACAACACTATCGCCTTGCATCGTTCGTTGATACCTTACTCTGATGTATACTGTGCATCATCGACAGAAGGCATCCGGTGCACCATGCAATTGAGGCAAACCCTACTCCACCAAACATTGCGTGACGAAGCGTTCAATTCCAACAAAATCTAAACGCACATCAACTCATCATGAAGACCGGTTGAGAGGTTACGGAACGGCAAAAAGGCAAATAAAAGGGCACGAAACAAAATCAAACACCACGGTTGGACCACGCGAAATGGCGAAACCCAGCTGGGCAATGTTTATTCACCAAAATTCACACTCAAAAGACGACCGGCATCAAACTCATGTAGCACGATGGGAACCATTTTACCCGTCGGTTTTTATCCTTTTAAAAGCTTTTTACACACAAATCGAAAAAAAAACACTCCTTGACGTTGAAAGAGAATATAAACCACTTTTTTCGCTACCCAAATGATCCTCCGAACGCGGTTGAAAAGGTGGAAAATTTAAATAGTCAGTTCCGATTTCGACGCGAAAAGCTGGCCGGCCGGTCGATCGGTGAAATATCGAGGCTCAGTTCGTAACATCCGTATGGCAAAAAGTTGCCGATCGTTTTGAACCGTGCGGTTTTTTCCTTTGTCGTGTGGCTTTTTTTTTGTTTTGCAACGTTGCACGTGGTGCAGGCGTTGTTGCATCCCGATGGCCATCCCGTGCCGGAAATCAACCCAGTCCGGGGAGAAGGTATAATTAAATTTTCGCCCGGCTAAAGTTTGTTTCGCAGCTGAATGCTTTCGCAATGCATGATGCACCGCACAGTGCATCGTAGGAATTGTACTCATGCGCGCGCAAAAAAAAACCAAACAAAAACGGAAGGACAATTCGTCCACCATTCAACCAAAATCGGCCAGTCTGGTGCTTGATTGTGATAATGGTTCGAGTTAGCTGCTGGGGGAAGCAGAATCCGGTACGGTCAGTCAGTGCTGTACATTCAAACGGACAAAGTGGTACCGTGGCTTAGGGTTTACATTGCATTTATTTTTTGCCCTCGCGACTTTCCATCGTTAAGGGGCGCCCATCATCGTCTCTTTGGCGTAAAGCGATCCGACTGCGTAACGGACTTGCAGGTGTGCTAGTTGTGGGTTTTTTTGTTTCCTGCGAAATCCCCTTTCATACACAGCTTTGCTCGCGGTTACACTGAATGACTTCCATCGCGAGCCAATGGCGAATTGTTGTAATCTGTGCTTCCGGGACGCGGTTGCAATTTGATGGAGGACAACGAACACTATCCGTGTCGAAATAGGTTTTAGAGCACGGGATAATTTGAATGGTCGAAAGTTGGAAATGGTCATGTGTTTGTTTTGGTGTATGTTTTCATTCGCATTTGAAACGAGTAGCTTTGGATTTGGATTGTTATTTAAAATAGAAGTAGGTAGGCACTTTGTTTGAAAGTTGTTTGAAATGAGAGAGGCATTAAAATAGTAATTATTGGCGATACATCTAACGTCCAACAGTCAAGAACTACTCAAGAAGTAGCAGTACATTCTATTCTTTCGAATATGTTTCTGTTGCCTGCAGATGGATGACGGACACATCTTAACATTTGCTTTTAGTTGTTTTGTACGCTGAGTTCTTCTAAATTTGTTATTATGAACGATGAGTAACTCGGGCTTTATCTTTTTTAATGCCATACAAAACACAAACAACATATGAGCCCTAAAATAAATATTTTCCTTGGAAAGCACAATCCTTGGACTGGGAATACTTGCAATTTTCATGCTCTTATATTATTTTATTCTTAAGAAATACTTCACATATAAAATTCGAATAGAAATGATGATGGTGTTTATTACGCAAAAGTTAAATTCCACTTGCTATAACTGCGAACTGAGATTCTTTCCACACATCTTCTGTATGCTTGCAAGAGCGCTCGACACAGATATCGCACTGCTTCATCGTGTAGCATTACCGTTACCGCACACTCGGTCCCGGTAAGGAACAATAACAACCATTTTGAAACAACTTTATCTGCGAAACCCGTGCCCGTATGCGGGGTGTTGTAGCCTCTTGTCACAATTCACCACGAATATGAAGATATTCTTACTGCTGGCGATGCAGTTTTCCACCCAACTAACTACTGGTCGTTTGTCACCACATCCTCATTAGTGCCTCTCCGGTAGAATCGCGTAATGGATGCGCACTCACGTGTAAAGTGTTGTCGAGGTAAAATTGTGCAAAGTTTGCTCATTGCACCGGGGTGGCCTGGGTGGATGACGCCCGTTAGATGAATGTTTCACCTGAGCTCTCGAGCTGATCGTCGTTGGAAGCGGGTCTGAAGAATAAGGCAACTTTGCCGCAGTAGAACAAGACGCAACCATCTCAGGGCTAAATGGGTGGAAAATATATAATTTCACTCATTAAGCACGCCGGGTGCTGGCGTCATACATGCAAACCAAGCAGAAAAATTTATCATATTACCCAACCCGTACGCAAGGGTGTGTTGTGGCTTGGCAGCCTTCTGGTGCATGCTGGTTGGTGTATGCAAGAAGCGGTTTCTATTAACGAGGCAGAAAACCAGGGTGGCTATAATGAACCGTTGCACGCACAGGGTCTGGGAAAGCTGGACGATGATTTGTGGCAAGATGATGAAACCGGTCACTCAAGGTGGCCAATGTTTGTGTTTATGGCTTCCCATCTGCAGGTGGCTGGTTGTTGCTGATCCATTCGAGAAGGTTGCATATCGATTTAAGGTAAATATTTCATTACCATTCACTGCATTTTAATCAAATAATCGTTGCACCTTAATCGCATCTACCAGCCCACTTATCGAAATCCTGTTAAGGGATACTGATCCAGAGAGTCGGGGGTGGCCATTACTTAAAACAGAAATAACACCTCAAGAGCACCAGCAAAGTGTTGGTGAAAGTGAACGGAACATCAAAGCTGCCACTCGACAAGACCCTTCAATTATTCAGATTCAATACGCATGCCGCTCGGAGCGTTCAGGTGCAATAATGTATGCGGAAAATGTGTTCCAATCAATCAAGGTAAATGATTCAATTTCCCGCATTCAACAATCCTTGGAACCTGTCCCGCTTCTGGCGTGGCGGGCGTTAAATAATTGATTCAGCCGGGCAGCATCCCGTCTGTTACACCTGCCGGCTTGGTATGGGTGCCCATTTTCGTGCGAAGTGGATGGAAAAGCCGTCAGCAGCAGGACTTACAGCTGCGTCGATGTAATGCATGCTAATGTAGAAAAATAGCAGACGACGAACGGCGTGAAGCAGGACTTAACATTAAACATTACGCATGCAATTATCGATGCGCGAGTGCAATCCAAACCTTAAAGACAAGGTAAACATGGTTTGTGAGCGGATTTTACATTCAAAAAGTGGTATTATTCTGAGGGAAACAAGCGCAACTGCACGGCACGGCACAAGAACCAAACAGCCTCTCGAGAAGCAATCAAACAGCGATAGATTGAAATTGACAACTGGCTACAAGGACGCTAAGTCCCGGAACCGTGTAGGCTTCAAGTTGATCCTGTAAGCAACCCCGTCTTGTCCCTTCGTTTCATCGTTTTCCATTCCTCAAGCGTCAACTTTCCTAACGCTAGCGTCTAATTTAGCGATTCCATTTAACCGTAGACGACGCAGCATTACGAATACAGAACGAGGAACCGGTACGTCCACGGGCTTGAGCTCGCAACAAATAAAGAACACAACTAATCCCCGTCCGCTTCTGCGCCAAATATGCTCCTCCACGATCGTTGGCCAGCCACGTTTGCAGAAATGAAAAAAATCGCACAAAACAACGTCAAAACATAATCATTAATTTCAATCACCTTCGACAAAGGCGACAAGCTAACGATGGCACCGTATACGGGTAGCTCTGTTGCGTCTAGCGACCATTCGACAAGTTTCTCATGAATCGGGTCTGCCAAAAACGGTGCGAATTCGGCACAGACAAAGCGAAAGGGAATTAGCATTCCATTTGCTGAAAATTAAGCATTTACCTTGAACGAACGGTACCGGTTCGAAGGTAAGCAAGAATCATTTGATGATAAAATAGGCAGATTATCTTTTTGGCCACCCATTCTTCGTTACTGCCAATGGTTGGTCCGTTACCTTCCGACAGCGTGGCAGTGGTTGTTCCGAGTGAAGCGAAGGACACATTCGGAAAATGCGTCAAGAAACGGTGTGTGTGTATGTGTGTGCCTTTGGTTGAACAAATTCCACATCGATTGGGCTGGTTGAAATTGCTGCCAGCAGGAGATTAGAGCACCACGGATAAAAGAGCATGTTTGTGGCCTTTTGTTGTTGGGTCTCGGTTGACATTTGCCGATTACCGCAATTCGCCATCACCGTAAGGTATTGAATTAAACGAACATCATACAGTTCGATTGCTAAGCCATTGGTTAACATGTGACGTGTAGCCGTAGGAAGGTATTTAAAGGGCAATCTTACCAAGGAACGGCCGGCCTACCATCTCGGTTGTAACACTTTCGGATACGAGTAGAAGGAAAAGCATACTGCGTCGAGAAGCAAAAACATTACAAACAAATGGCTGAGAAATGTGGGCAGCTCAATAGCGCAGTCCAATGGCTCAGTTTACTGAGAGACTACAGATAAGTAGAAATTAAATTTGGTTTGTAGTAGCTTTTAGTCCGATTTTTAATTTAGTTATAACCATTAGAATAGTTTAATGAAAGTGTTTTCAGTTCAATGTAAAATTAAAACGCCCAAAGGTATGCAATAGGTAACACACAATATACTGTTTTAAAGCTTATCCATCTGTTCGTTCCTATGCGGTACCTGGGTCCTCAAATAACATTATTACGAGCTAAGCAAGCTTCAAGTGATGTCAACTACTGTTGCAACATTCATTCAGAAGGGCACCTTTCAACCAGGTCCACCCCTGCCCTGGTTAGATTAACCTCCCAACACGTATTACTTCCGCACTCCGAAAAGGTATTCTTCCGTGCCGTATGCTTCGTACAATAGCAGTGCCTGTACACAAAACCTTCCAGCTTTACACTCAGCTTCAAGTTCGCTTGCAGTGCGCCAAAAGATTAGTGGCAACGATAGTGCACCCCAAGGTACAAGGAGTACAAGGGTGATGGTAAACAATTTACCAGCTACAACAACGCAAACTGCAACTCTGGCAAACAACAAGGCAAAAGTCCTGCTGGTTCCCGCTACCCTTGTTGGGTGGAAATGAAGTTGATTTAGTCATGTACACCACCGGCATAACCGGGCATCGTCTACGGCTGTCCAACATTGCGCCGTTGTTTTTAACAACATACCTAATGCTGGTGCTGTTCCTGGTACTGCTGATGTTGACGTGTCTGGTTGAGAAGCATCGGTTGCAATCTGAGCGAAAGATTAATCTCCGGAGCATGTTGCTGATGCTGAGCGTCAAAAAGTAGATGTGAATTACAGCATGTCGTACTGCGTTGAGCGATTTTCACTAGACATGCCTGGAAGGCTTTCGAGTAATGTTTTTTACTTTTTGTTCGAATCATGCTTGAATCGTCTCGTTAGAAAGCTTTTTTTCTGTTAGTAGAATAGCAACATGAAAATTAAAATGTTTGCTACTTCAAAGAAACTTCAAAGATATTGGTTTGGTGTTCCGCTTAAAATGTCCATCACTGCACGCGAAAACTTGGTGACATAATGTTAGCTGACATTTATTGATGTCCAATGGCTTACCAAATTGAAGAAAAGACCAAAGACATTGAGCAGTAGCAAATGTTTGCTGTAGGATTAGCTTACCGTCGAACAGAATTAATTGTCCATCATCAGCCTACCGTAAACAGTAGTGGCAGTTTTAGCTTTACAATAAAGCTCACAATTCAACATGACCTCCGGTGGCCAGTTAGCTGGTTGTTGTTTACCCTTGCCCATCACGTAAACCGGATTAAACGTGCCACACCGTACCACGTCGTCAATCGGTACCGGAAATAGAGGAGTTTATGAAATGTCAGCGTGGATAAAACGTGTCGGTGACGTGACATGTCACAATATACACCAAGACCAGCGCTAGAACTTGTCCATCCAGTCCTTCCGGTTGATGCCCCCATAATTGTGTCCGATGGCTAGTAATGACGGTGTGTGTGTGGGTGTTTGTGTGTGGAGCGACTGCTATCTTCTCATATTTTTATTTGTACACATTTTGTCCCATGCTCTAGCGTCCGTACTGTTTCACAACTTCCGACATGCTAACAAGCCAACTTCAATCGTGAAAGCTCCACTACCAATCATCAGAATAGCGAGCCAGAGTAGTTGGAGCGGCTTTTATTTCCTTCGGTCGGTGGCGTCGGTGTGATTTTTTTTGCCTTAAAGGACAGTCTCAGAATCCTTTCAACCACAGCGTCAGACAGTGGGTCACCCGCACGACGCAAGGGTAAATTAATTAATGTTTGCTGCCCGTCAAACTAATTGCTTTACTTTGTTTTAGTTTGCCCGTGGCTGCGGAAGTACCGGTGGTGACTTTTTGAGGTTTTTTTCCCACTCCCGGTGCGTTGTCCTGCTTGCGGACAGTGCTGCAGCTTATATCATTTTTTGCTCATTTTTAGTCGTTTTCTAATCGTGTCCAGTACGTGGTCAGTTGTGTTCGTGGTTGATTCCGTGTGAAAGTAGACGTATAATGAGCCATGGATGGATGAATATGAAATCGGATATTTTTGTTATTGCTCTTGATTCTTCAGCGCAGTAATAACACATTAATTATTTTCAAGGAAAAGTGCCAAAATATTGTTGTTCAATTTAGTTTTTTTTTTTAAAGACCAAAAGACATTTTTAACACAAAATATTTTTTTCATTAGCTGTAACTATGTAATAAGAATAGTCGTGCTAAAGTCTTCCCAGTTTCGTTATCATAACAACCGAAAACGAATCTTTGTTTTTCTTTGCTTGCGAGATGGGATGTTGATGAGATAAACATTCGTTGATTTATGTTATGAAATCGTGGAGCGTAAAGATTTCTCCTTACAGGATGTTGTGAATGTTGAAACTGGTCATCTCAAAATGCTCATCAAAGCGAGGAAAAGATTCTCACTATAGTGGAAAGCTATCAGCAGGAAAACTCATCACCTTTTTCACTGTATTTCACGCCCAATCACTACAGTGAAGGTGAGTAGATCCCCTCCATTCAAATTCTCTGGGTAAGGTTCACTATGGTGAATTTGATTTTACTTCACCTTTTCCCCTGTCGTTGAAAAACACTCAACGCTTCTCAGTAGGGTGATGATATGAAATGAAATCGTTTCAGATTTCCCCTTCGAATGTTTATGCGCAGTTAAGGAATTCGGTTTCCCTCCATGAAATCCAGTTTCCATTTTCACTATAGTGAACTGTTATGAAATGCCATCTTTTTCCCCCACTATCATCATAGTATTGTTCGGTGAGTGAGTAAAGATTCATCTCATCCTTCTCACCAACAAAAACACATCCTCTATTGCTCATGTGATAATTTCAAGCAAATCATGAGAAGGATAAACTTAAAATTCCTTAAACATTTAATGAATTGTGAATTTCCAAGATGGCTGCTAGCAATCAAATAATTTGTAAAGCACTTTAGAATCACTTTCCTAACAAAAACTTATTTTACAATTGAATTTTCCCTTCTCATTATCAAATTTTCCTGCATTTTCTATTCTGCACAAACACACCCATCATCCCATCAATCACACACAAACGGTACGCACACGGTGATAGACTGAGGGACTTTCTTGACTCTCCCGAAGGAGCCCTCTTGCCGTAACTCGCGAGAGCAATCCATCCAAAGCAAGAGCATGAGTGGTCGGGTTCGGGTGTTCGGGATCAAATGAAACGGGAAAACAAACAAAAAATGGGGTTTTCCTCCGATCGGTGTCCTTTTGCGGGCCCGAATGCAGGATGCTTCGTTGGCGCCTCGTCCAACCGCTCAGTCAAAGACGGATTTTCATCTCGGTCGGTTTGTAGCAGCACTTTTCCGACCCACCGTAACGTGACGTCAGGTTCGCCCGTTCGAGGGCGACACGTGTGTGTTGTGTTTCTTCTGCGCTGTTCATTTAAGCTGTTTACGGGAGCTTGTTTGGGGCGACGGTTTAGGCAGAAGTGCTTTTTTCTTCCTACGCACATGAAAAGTGTTTTCCTTTGCAGTTTTTCTGGAAATCGCAAATAAAAAAAAAAACACCCAAACACACATTACACAGTTGGTACGCGTGGAAAACGGATGTTCTATTGGTATGGGCGTTTGTACACTGGCGTGATATGTGTGAGTAAATAAGTGTACGTGTTTATGAGAAGATAAGATAGTTAAGTGAAGGCGTATCGTAAAAGCTACGAAAGTTTCAGTGGCGGAGAAATGCAGCGAATGGAATATTTTATCGACAACGGAACAAATCGAAAAACATCAACAAATCGGTGAGAAAAGTGAACGGTGACGGGCAAAACTCGGATCGTAATCGATGTGGCGTTGCCTTTACACCCTTGACCATACCTTACGACTCGGTACGGCCATCACCTTGCCGCCCGGGTCACTTCCCACTCCGTAGGCCTTGGACATTCCCATTCCATTCCCATCACGCGTCGCACGATCGTGTCGTCTGGTAGGCGCAAAACTTTCAGCCCACGCATCGTCATCCAACGCCGGTTCCGGCACCGTTTGGTTCCGATTCCGATGATGAAAATGAATAAAACATAAAGACGGGCGCTGCCGTAAGAAGCTTCACCACCAGCTTTCTTTGTTCTGCTGCGAAGGACGAAAAGTGATCCCGGGAAAACTCACCTCGTTACCGTTGTTGCCGTCGTTTGCTGCTGGAAGTGATTGCAGTCGCGTCTGCGATGCGCACGTTTGATTCACCATCAGCACAATCCTAGATCGATTGTGAGTGCGATATGTGTGTGTCGGCTTTCGTTGTATCGGTTTGTGTGTGTGTGGGAATGTGTAACATCAAGGATATCAATTGACCGGGGCATCTACACACGAGGCGAGATCAAAACTAAAGCTTCCAGCGTGTGTCTGTGCGTCAGATGCTGTGCGACAGTTGGAAATGGCAACGTGGTGATAAAGATTTTACGACATCGGAATTTGTTGCTAGAGTGGTTTATTAATCCTACCGCACGGTTCAGTGCTCCCTGACTGGAACCAACAACGCACGCACGTACGCACACATACACACACACACTTCCGGAGACCGGTCGCCACTTCCATCTAATCACGTAAGTTGATCCCCTGCTTTAATGAAATCGAGCCACGGCGATGAGAAGCGAGTAGGGGGTTGGAAAGATCGTTTAATCCCTCGACCCCGAGATGAATATCTTGTCTGTGTTTTTATTTTGCCCCCTCCTAGATTTATGCACGCTTTCGCATTCGATGGAAGGAATTATGTGTATGCCTGGGTATCTGTTTTTACGGCTGATCTTCGCTGAACGAATTAATTGGTCGGAGTTTAGTGGCCTTTTGCGAAAAGCGACTCAGACGTGTTGCGTTGTTTAAAAGGGCCTTCTATTGATAGAAGGTTTATTTAAATATGATAAGCTAGTAATCATGGCCGTAAAGCGGCTTACAATGGCTAGGTAAATATTGGAACTATTTAATTCAAGTGTTGTTAAAATTAAAAATCAAAACGATAAATTCCCCATCATTAGCCTTAACACATCTTATGTAAATTTCAGAACGTCCCATCTCCTTTTTCTATCATCAAAAATCAAAAACTACATCAAAACTGTCTGGAGAGTTTACATTCATTCCCTTTCCCGTATACCAAAGGCATACAAGTCCGGATTGTATTTTCAACCCGAATGAAGAACGGGGCAAAATGGGGCAGGAAAAGCTAGCTACTTAATTCTAGGTACAATTTGTGGCTTATTCAGCAAGTCAGCCAATTTGATCCTCTTACGGGTACTACACGATGAAGTGGCACACTCTAGCAATGGAAGGGTTGTGAATTGTGATATCAAAAATCCAAACTGGCTGATAGCAGGCTGACACAAACATTGGCATAACATTGCTTTACATGCTCCATTTCTATTACTTCCCTTCTTTCTGATACGATCCCCCCTTTTTTTCGTTTCATCTACATGGTAAGAAGCAAAATATCATCATCGTAATCTTCCCCGAATTTTACCGAAATGGAGTTTTGCTTCTTTTTTCTTCTTTTCGGTCATGCATCCTTGTTATCAAAAAGCTTCATTTCTCACTGCTCTACCATGCCGCCATCGATTCCGGCTAGTCGTTCGTTTGATTGATAGGAACCGATAGCAACACATTTTCCGGCCCGAAAGGTTGAATGGGCTACAAAAATCAGAACCAGCAAGCGACATGCGGGAAAGCAGCAGAGAACAGCATCATTTGACCTCCGGGTGTTTGGGAAGGTTTTTTTCCGGGGGAAGTCCTTACACTGGGAGCAGCTACACCGGGAGAGCAGTAATAAATTGTGAAAGGATTGCCTTCGGGCTACGATGGCGCAAACTCGGGCGAACTTTCGACCTGACGGTGGGCTTTAAGCCCCGGACGGTATGCCCTTTGCAAGGAAAAGACGAAGGAATTGGATTTGGACAGCCCGCATGTGAAGGTGAAGACATCGACGACGGTTTTTGTTGGAAACTAACAAGAAATGTGAGGTAGAACTTAAAAAAAACCCTCCCCCCCTCCTAAACACATACAAAGGCCGAACGGATACCTTTGGTTGGCGAGGGCTCGAAAGTTCGATCGAAGATTATATTAATGGCCATGGGAAGATTGATTGTATCTGAAGCGTCTTGCGTCAACGTCTCAGCAGACGGGGCGCTTAGGAAAGGAAATCCATTGTTGTGTATTTGGATGCTTTTACCCCCAGCAAACAAGCACACATACACACTTTTTAAAGGATCTTTGATGTGAAACAAAACTGTCGAAAGTGATCGCATCATGTGGTGCAAAGGAATGCGCACCACACTGGGTGGTATATGCAATATGGAAAAGCTGGTAACGAAAATTTACATCCGTCCGTTTTTACCAGCCACCAACCCGTCTTGCACGCGGGAATGGACAATAAAAGCGAGCGAGCAAGCACAAATCGAAATAATCCACCAAGGAAATGGGTTCCATTCCTTCCAAAAATGGCAAACGGCCCTTCCTGAAGGCATCGCAGCAAACAGACGGTACCCGCCAAAGGTTCCGCACACACTCACGCTCGCGCCTTTGTTTATGCTCGGAAAATGGACCGTGTGGCGTAGCGTGTTGCTCACTGGTGGCCGCCGTACAGGGGGATCGCAAGTTAACATAAATCATGATTCACATAATGCCGGCACATGGAGCACACGGATGGTACGTGAATGGTCGTCGTGTATGGTATTCGGTTGGGTTTGTTTTGTTTTGTGCTTCTCATTTCCATTCTCCGTATCCAACACCTACATATCAACTGGCATTCAATGCTGAACTGGGGTCACCGGGGCTCAAGGATCGGAACAGAAAAGTGTGGGAAAGCGAGAAGAAAGAGCAACAGCAATTGGCCGCATAATGTTTGCTTATGGGTGTTGGTTTGGTTTTATTTCACTTGGCCATTTCCTTAACCATCGTTTGGTAGTATTTGGTGGAGCGTTTTATTGTGTGAAACGTTTTTCATTACGGTAGAGGTGAGAGTAATATCAGAAGTATGCGATAAAACTTAATGAATTTATCTTGAAATTTGATTAAATTTGGAAAAAAACATCCTCCATTTCAATGTGTTATTTTTACTATAAACGTTTTTTTTACACCCAAATAATTGGCTAAAAGTTATTTTATATGCACAACAAAAGTCTTACGGGCTTCCAATTGCATACATTTAGGCGAACTTTTACCATGTGGGTGAAACACGTATGGCATGATCGGCATTATGGATCTTCGCATTTTCCATATCAAATTTGTTACAGCTGATAAGTAGCACAAAGAAAACAGCCGGTTGTCACTGGCGGCTACATGCACCGCTTAGGATTTATTACCATTCACTGTTTCCAATTTCTAGAACTCACATGAAAGACCGGAACGCGATGACATGTGGCACCGGATCAACCAAAGACCTCCGTAATACTTGCGTGAGCCGTAATACGCACCTCGATACAATAGCACGCCGATGCTTTTCATCACCAGCACGGCACGGCTCGGTACAACCAATGCCGGGATTGGAGGTTTTAAGGTTGCTTGGTTTCGAAATAACATGTCGTAGAAAGTCCTAATCCTGTCAGAGCCCGCCGAAAAAGAAGAATCACAAACATGCACGGTTGTCCGCGGGTGGAAAAGTTTTCAAATCTACCGGCACCGGCAAAATAACGTTTCGTTGACGCTCGTAACATACGGTTGGTAGGGCGAAGGACATATGCCACAGACCCAGACAACGAGGTAAGCCTAATGCGCGCTCGTTTTTGGTGGATTGGATTTTAAAGTGGATTATCGTGGGAAGATTTGTTTGTCTGAAGCTTAGCTGCAAAAACCGACCAGTGGGCTGTAGGCCGGATGGATGGATGGATGGATGGGGATGCTTTTGTAGATTGGTGTAGGTGTTGGCACTGTATACCCAAACGCCCCAGCACTGTAGCGTTGAAGGGCCGTATAAAACGATACGCTCGATTCAGTGTCGTTTTGTCCACGAATTTTCTGCCTCCCCAAAGAGAACAAAGACCGTTTAGTGTCGAAATGGAAAATTGTCCATTGTCTTCCGCTCGTAAGCTCGTACGGGTCGTTACCGGGCGAGGTTTATCTCAATCACGGGCGGAACTGATGGAAAGTGTCCGGAAAGCGAAAAGTAGCTCACATTGACTGTTTTGATATAAGCTTTAAGCTCTGATTGGAACAAAAAATTACGAGGCAGGATTTATTTCCCTCGGCTCTTCAACACTACCGTAGCAACAAAACAGTGTTCTTATTACTTGTATACTCAGCGTAACATTCTTCTTCTATCGCATATGCATGGATGGTTTAGTTTTAATTACGGCTCTGCTGTGGTAGAACGCCGGAACCACGTGCTGACGAAACTTCATCAACAGCTAATTCCTTCGTGTAATTGAATTACTCCCAGTTCAGCCACAAAAATCGGTGCTCTATGCGAGGGTGAAAAAATACAATCTCCGTTCAACCATGACCAGGTATCGAACGCTGTTGATAAAATTAGGCCACACCGAGATTGCGTACTAATTATTGACATTAGTTTTTCCTTCATTTTTCCCACCGTCCTGTTGCTCTGCTTCGGTCTGCGTTGAGCCAACAAGCGCGAGGATTCCCGAATTAGTTATCATCACCGTTGGTGGTAATCAAATTTGCATTACTAAAAATGTCTTACAATACTTTTCCCACCCGAGCTTTTAAGACTGGCAATGGGGGAGACATTTCTCCACTCTACTCGCCCGGTGTGAAACGGTCGCGTTCGTTAGTGGAAAATTCAATCATCATTATAACAGCGTTGCCATCATGCCAGCGTATAGCGGGATTGCTGCCTCAACAGGGGCGTGTCAGATATCGGAAAGGGTGGTTAGAATATCTTCATCCTAGAATCAAACCGGCAAACACTTCAATGGTGTTCGATACTTTTCCCCGTTGGATCGTTACCTTTCTGCCGCGGGGCACACCGTCACGGTTGCCGACAATCGTCGGTGTTAAGGAGTGGAAGAGATGTCGTCAAGCTACAATCGGTCCCGCACGTAACATTGGGTTGGATATATTCACTCTAATATGTTGTTCAACGGGGAACCGGAGGAAATGAGAAAACTGATTAAGAGTTTTATATTTCGGAGCATTTGTTTATTGAGGTTAGGACCTGTTGAAAGCGGTTTAGAATTTTCGGTAATTGAAAGAGTTGCAGATGACTCCCCGGGTGGTCAATTCTCTAGAGTTTCATTTTGTGTTTTAAACACGATACGAGCCTGGAACTTACTTCAATAGATCCTGACCTTGAGCTTTCTTGAGTAGATCTAGAACTTACTAGAATTTATGCTGAAGAACTTGTAAATAAGAAAAATATCTCAAAAATCGCCGGACTCATACAATTTCCCGAGTGATTAATAATAAAAATAAATTGTGCATAATGTTAAACCAAATTCCTAACCTTATTTATGCTTAAAACAAGCTCCTACCAAATCTTTTGTTTGCCTTCCTTCCCCTTGTTTGCTCGGCCTATTTTTAATATCCACAGCACCATCCGGTACCACGCCTGACAGCAGCCACCCCAATAACAATGAAGGATGAAGCGCAAACTGTATTCTTTATAAACTGTTTTACATTATCCATTTCCACTTTCGATACGCGGACCCACCGTTCCCGATCCCGTGGCATGACGGCCACGTTTCACCGCGTTCCGACGTGAGTCCACGGTACCGGAAGAAAAGCTTTCCAATCTAGCGGAGGACGAACGATACCAGTACATTATTTATTCAACTCTCATCTCGGTCGGGTGGGAGAATTTTTTTCAAGCATGTACTTCTATCATCATTTCACCAAGTCTTCCATTCCTGCTAGGTGCGGGAACGAAAACCCGTATGCAAAAAATGCTCCTGTCTATTCGGAAAGCTTTTTCTTCTGCTGGGGAGACTTCCGATGTATTAGGCAGGAGCTAGCTAGTTATGTTTTATAACACTCTTTCGAGCAGAGAAATTTGACCAGCTTTTATGTACTAATTTGAAATAGCAACACCGAAGACGACACACCGTGCCAATGGGAAAATGCTTTCAGCTGCAAGGAAAAGCACATTTTTCTTCGCGCTTGATTTGCGCTTGAAGTAAGAGAGAAGAAGCGGCAACCGGCAGCTAATAAGCAATGACGTGCCGTTTCAATAAACCAACCGTGTTGCCCTGTCGATCGGTGCGGTCGATGCAAAAGAATATCGTTAATTTAATTTAATTTAAGCTGATTTATGTGTTGGTCTGCGGCAATATGGCTAACTTTGCCAGTGATAAACGATGGGATCGAATTGAAATATCGCAGGAGATGGTAAAGAAATGGGAAATCTTATATATTATTTATAGTAGTTAAAATAAGGAAAGGCCTTTATTGAGTGTGTTCCAATAATGGAAATTTCTTTCAAAGACAGGACGAGCGATTTATTGTGATACGTACCTTGCAGAGTGTTTCCGCTCCATTCTGTTTTGATTTCCCCAGGAATTGCTCGAATTTAATTAATTCAAATAAATATCACCTTGCATGATTGCGCATGCATGAATAGCGCACAAATTTGCACCATTCTCTTTCCGTGGCTTTCCTTTTGTTTGCGTTTGCACTCAAATATAATAAACATTTGTCCTTTCTCTTTGTTTGCTTTCAGACTGCATCAGAGCCGGGGACGGGAAGTCGCGAATAAAGAAATATGCAGCAAAATAAAACATCCCCACTCACCTGCGGGTTCTCCGAAAGCAAGCGAGAAGTGTGCATGCATCATTGATTTGCAGCGTTTTTATGTATATTTATTTTCCCCAGAAATCATCGAATCTCGTGAAACGAACGAATGTGAAAGTTGCTTCTTGCGGATTTAACATCCGAAGCGGACGCCCAGTACTTCACGATCACAAACTACTGCGGATTTATCGAGCACCGGGTGCAATTGTTCCGTGCGAGTACTTATCACCGCGTAAGACACGCTGATACTGTTCACTGTGGCGTGAGTGTGACGAGTGACGGATAGAGAGGGAAGGAATAAAACCGACGTATTCCCAACAGCAACCAAACCAGAGTGCCAAACATCAGCACCTGGGTGTGGAAAATCCTACGTCCGGTTTCGGTTATCTGGGGCCGATCGTTGCAGTTGGCCAGTTCTTCCCGGCCGCCCGGCAAGAAGCATTCCCTCCGGGGTACCACACACCAAAAAAAAAGGGAAAACAGCAACCGTCATCCGCAACGGAAAGAGCAACGTTTTCGGAAAAGCCTCACAAGTCGACGAAAACCGCAACCACCGCTGTGGTGTTGAGGTACCGAGCAACGTGAACATACATCTCGGGGTGCGCTCGGTGCTCCCTGGGAAGCGATAGGTTGTGTTTTTTTTTTCTCCTCCTCCCTGCATTCCGGCAGTCTTCCAGCCATACAGTGAACTCGTGCCTCGCCGCATGTGTGTAGCGCCTTGGCACAGGAAGATCTACGATACGCGGGGTACCAACGGTACCGGACCAACGGTCGGGAAATGTGGCTCCCAGTGGTAATGGATTTACGACTCCCCATCCTCTGTTTGCTGATAGTGGCAGGTACGTGCCGGGTTTTTGGAAATCGATCCCACCCCCAAACGCTATACATCCATTTATCGTCGCACACCGTTACACACCGTGTGTTTTCTTTCCAGTTTATATGTTGCTGTTTTTGCACTTCATTTGAGTGTTTCGTTTTTGTTGTGTTTCTGGAGGTGTTTGCTAGCACATTCTTGCTATGTGACGGGAGAATTCTGCGTACCCCCGGTGTGCTACATGCCTTTCTTCCAAAATTTTATTTTGCGATCAATTGCATTCGCACCGTTCGTTGAATAGCTGATGAACGATGGTGCCCATGGTGCTTCGTTGGCTTGGCAAAGGTGTCAGCTACGAAATTGGGTGAAAATGAAAATGGTTTTAACTTGTGTGATATGTGTGAACCGTTTCTGTGTGCGCAAGATGCCATAAATTCGACGAGTCTTATTGAGTTTTCGTTATTGATGTGGAAGATCGAGGAAAATAGGGAAAACGTGTTAGATCTATGTTTCCCATGGTGTTTCCATTTACTTTCTCTACATTGGGAAAACAACATAAATTTTCGCCTTTTATAAGTCTTAAAGAGTGTTTCGAAAACAATATTTTATACACAGCCGTTCAATTCGTAAACGCTCCGTTAACATAATGACCTGCACCAGGAAATGCGGCTTCAATGTAAATAAAATTCGTTTGCGTTGTGGTTTGATTTGAGGCCCACTCATAGTCGAAAGTGCGGTTTACATTTCATGCTTCCATAAGCTTTTCCAATTTCTCTCACGCACACCCTCTCACTTGTAATCACGTTTCGGTAACGGAATCGCAAACGAAGTAAAGCGTAATGGAAAATCGCAACCATTCGAGTGTAACCATAACCTCCGATCTTACCGATCTTCGCATCCATTGCTCGGGAATGCGTTGCATAATGTGAACCGCACTGTGCATCCGAAGGGAAGAACGGAACCCTTTGCCATTTAGTTACGCGAGTAGCTTTACCGCTGTTATTGCGAACAAATGCGATTGTTATTTGCGCGCCCGATAAAGCGGCCCGCGATAGCGTGAGTGAATGCGATACTTTGTGCAGCGAGTGCAACGTGCCCACTTGTACACGGTGTCATTTGCACACACGCGCACGAGAGTCGCGCAATCGTCCGACTTTGTGGATACGGTTTCTCATATGGGAACTGTACAGGAGTCCAGGGAGTCGTGAAGAGCATGGTGCAGCAACGTAGTACACCGTGCCGTTTGGAAGATTGGACGCGAAACGTTGGTCGAGCACAGCTAATTAGTTTAAGATCGTATCACACGGTAGAGCAAATGAGTATTTTGCGCTCAACTCAGGTGCGAAGAAATTGCCATTTTTCTACAGTTTATTGCTTTTGTATGTAGCTATACGCTAAACGAATGTTGGACGCTTGTTGAAGAGAGCATGGAAAACCAAGGTTAAACATTATTTAAATAAATCAAATGTTCTACTCCGAAGAAAGGATACCGCATTAAACTAGTTGCTAGGATGCGTTATGGCAGAAAATCAATCACAGTGACAAGCTTTCCAGCTCTCGAACCAAACGAACGTGTTTGTGGCACTGATTAAAAATTGTTCCATTTCCAACGCTCCATGCGCTGTATCTGCTCGGCAGAAATGGGTTCTTCACAACGATAGCACAAATTACAGTGGGTTTCCAATCGGTTGAATCAAAATCTTATGCTAATCCTACCGCATCGTTCGTGCAGGTAGAAGAGGACGATGCGAAGCACAAGATATCTGATTTAACTCTTGGCCCACAATGGAAAGCACAAAGCAAGCCAATGTTCAGCTCATCCAGCAGAAGCCAATCGTCCTTCAATACAAGCGATAGTTTGCCCGATAAACGATGCCAACGGAAGTGATGTGAGAAGCCCTTTTCTTACACCAGTCAGTCTTGTGCTGCTGAGGACGACGTTTTCCAATCTCGTCCTGAGTGGTTATGCACGGAAATCGATGCAGATTTGTTTGGAGAGCACAACGATGTAAAACATTGACAGAAAAGATGTTATTTGTTTCTTCCCTTATCGGTTTGCATTTAAATTAATTAAACTTATGACAGAAGTAATATAAAAGACTTCATCTCGGTTCAAATCATTTATATAGAAACCTGTTCCAATCATTACAGCACATTATCATGTTGCAATAAATGTCGGATGATGTGATATGAACGTCTTTTCCGAATGTTCTCACTGCAGTAGACCCACTCCTTCGGTTCCTTTTTTCCATCTAGAACTTCCCTCCGAGTGGTAAAGATACCGGCAATTTAATGATTGATTGATTTTCGCCCAATGCCCAACGGATCAGAACTCTTCGTGGGTAGAGCTACCCTTGTCTTACTTGACTACCTCGAAACGTCACTGATGCCGAGGAGCTGCTCGGTGAAAATGCTCCACCGTTGCTGGACGAGTTTCGAACAGATTCGCATCGCATCAAATGTGCCCGAGAGTTGTTTGACGACTGTTTCGGGGTGTGTGTTTGTGTGTCGGTGAGTGCAGCATGGTTCAACCATTGCTGAGTGGTAGCTGTGCAAGAAGTAGAAATTCAATTTTCTATCACGTATTTTATCGTTTGACATCCCATCCCGACCGGTGAGTAAAGGGAAAGAAATAAATCCTAGGCTTTTCAATCAGTCTGCCCTGTTGTTCCTTCGGGCTTGCAGCCCGTGTCCTTGTGCCCTTCCCAGGGTTTTGCTTACTTCTTTGTTGAGGTAATCGAACGTGAAAATGTCGATTATGAGTTATTTCTTGTTTGCTACCGGTTGATCAACAAGAAAAGACCAACCATCCCGTGGTTCGTTGGAGGTTTCGTCGGGATTGGCGGTGTACGAGAAAATCGTTCGCTTCGAAGGACGAAGGTCGCTTCTTCTTTCATTCCGGATTTGTTTCCAACCACACATTTGTTTAAGTGATTGGAAGAACAATAACAAAGGCAATGAGCTTATGGGGATTGGTTGTATGCGAAAAGCCTCAGTATCAGTATCCACGTTCTAGGACGAGACTTGTAAAATGGCTAGAAAATGCTAACATGAGCATTAAAAGTGCAGTGCTATGTCAGCACTAGAAATATACCGTAAAGGAATTCAGTGGAATCACCGCATGTTTATAGGAAGGCATTTTATTCTTACCATGTGAACATTCGATAACACAGATCATGAAAGTTATACAATGGAGTAGACAAATTCCTTATAATGCGATTAAATCTAAAAGCTTTCTAATTATTTGTTTGCATATTACCGGAGGGTTTCATGAGATATAACTCCACTATTTAGTGTTCTAAAAATTACACTACAAATGATCCTTAAAGTGATAAATTCTTAAATTGAAATTTAAAGTCTAATCACTTGTTCTAATCGGCTTCATTGATTGTCTTTCAAATAGGCAGGCAGCACGGGTGTTGGAAGGATTGAAATCCTTCACAAAAAAGCAAGATAATCTATCACCTACCTACTTTCATATTCCAAGCACGTTTTGCAAATTGTTCTCAAATAGTTCCACTTCAGCTTTCCTTTCTTCAATCCTTTGTCCCGTTTCGGATGCGGGGATTGAAACCCGATTCTTTGTTTTATTTTTCTTCAAATTATGCACGAGAGTGTTCCCCAAGAGTATGAACCGTTCCCGATATCGTCACTGATATTGCTTAAAAAGGTTTACGAAACCAAGGGAACCTTTTAGGCCCTGTTCGTGCAACGTTTCACTCACACCTTCCGCTTTGCTTCATGCATTCTATACCGTCCTGTTATGATGATGCACCCTCAGTACGTCAACAGCAATCGAACGACGTTTATCATCACGGTTACCGAATGGACACATTTCCACGTACATCTTTGTTACTCGCGGTACCAACAGCTCGGTTTTGGCGCGAACATTGCCGGGCGTGAACCGTTGACGTGTGCAACATATGCACGCATGAGAAATATTGACTGACGGTTAAACTGTCGGCCAAGAATCGTAGCCCAGTAGCACAGGAAAGAATGCAGATAACAACATCACCAACGGACAGGGCCAGTGAAGCTGTTGCACTGAGTGATCCCGTGTTGTGTACATGACGATGGGGGCGAAAATTGATTTTTCTACAAAATTGAAGTCTTAACTGGGCTTCAATTCGTTTTGCACGATGGGTTGACGGTTGGAAGGCGGAGCAAAATGACACCGAGCACCCACTCGGTACAGGTATTTCTGACATAAACATGCTACAGGATGCACGCGAAATTGGATAACTTTATTCAATTGGTTCGCGCTCGTAACAGCTTGCACATCAAATTGATTTGTTTATCAGTTTCGTTTCAAAATAGAAGCCATTCGGAGTGGAAAACTCCAACAACAAGCAGAAAAAAAAACAAATCTCCGACAAGGCTCATACAAATCAAACAGCACGATTATGAATGACAAGCTTTCTACTCGCTGTGTTCCACCCTGCCCTTATTATGGAGGGCACAATGTTGTTCCGTAAAATGTTTTCCGTGTCACACGTCACTAGCAATTCAAAGCAACCGTCGTAATTAACATTAAAAAAACTAATTACCAATCTGTCATGTTATGCTTCAAAACCAGACCCTCTTATATGGAGAGCATGTGGAGCCCTCTGCTCATTGTTTGCTCAACAAAGGCACATACAAAAGGAATGTTTTAAATTTACATAACTTGCAAAGCGAGCTGCTGTAGGAAGGGCCCATATGGTGTTTGCCTGTGCAGTGTGTCTAGCATGTGCAAAGCACGATCATTCCAATGAAATAAAATTCATAAAACTTCAGTATTTCAAATTTGAAAAAAAAATCTCCTAAAGCAAAGCTGTTTGAAGAAAAGCGTATTTAAATCTCAACAATTCTGCTAGGTTCGCAATCATTTGCACACTGCACTTAATGGACTGAGCGACTGGTTGTGCAATTCAGCACGAGCGTTGCAACATCTAAAACATGCTCCGGACCGGACATCACTGTAACTGCTTTGCATAATGAGCTGCATCTGTGCTGGATGAGTTCGCAACGGCTGCGGGCATTCGCTACGCGGTCGAAACTCGTTTGCCAAAAAAGCGGTTGTATTATCGAACGCATCGCCACGTTCCGGGGTTCCATGAGCCCCAAAATATCGTCCTACACTCAGCCATCGATCGAAAAACCTAACGATTCCGACAGGACCATATGCCGCGTAATTCTACATCAAATAGTTTTGCTGTGCATTAGTTTAATTATGTTCCGTGAGTGATTTTTTCCCACCCACGATGCGCTATGCACCCGCGGAAACAAGTGATTAGGGAACCAAATACCCAAACAAAACAGATGTGTTTGCACTGCTGATTGCAAGGCCGATTTGTTTGGAAAGCAGCGGGCGATAGTTTATTCCGTCGGGAATGCTGCCGGGAATGCGTGTGTATTTGTAGCGCGGAACGGTTTTTGATGGTGGAATGTTGTATTTCACCCCCCCCCCTACTTCCATAATGAAGTTGTTGTTTGTGTGCTGAAAAGTCTATCTAGCTAACCCGGGAATGCAGACTGCCTGATTGGAGCGTTACGCGTGAATGCGTTTGACTGTTACTTTGGAGCATCAGCATGGAGGGATCCATTGTAGTACTACGTACAATCCAAAGGGTGTGTTCAATCGAAAGCACAAACTCTGTGCAAAGTCGTGTAAAATGGTTAACAACAGCGAGACTTTATTGTTCGTTTAATAAGCAACAACTTGAATGTATGCAATTATCTAAACAACCAGGTCTATTTGCTTACAAATTATATCAATACCGGTCCTATGTTGCACAAAATAAGTATGTTTTTCAATCCATTTACCTTTTCGTCAAACTTGATGTTGCAAGTAAAGTTATTTTACGAGGCAGTTACAAAATTTGACCAAACGTTGCAGCAGCAAGCGACTTTCCAACTGCAAACATCGAAAAGAAATAAAATGTATAAACATTGCATAACTGTAGGCGTTTTGAAATTCTTAGATGCTAATGCTTACATTTGAGGCCATAAAAAACTAACCATTTTTAATTAGCTCAAGCGAAGGATCACTTATTTTAGCCTGAAAAAACATTCTGTACTTTAAAACATATATCTACAGGCCATACATAAGGTTAAAAACTCCACCCCACCATGAAAATGCAGACAAGCAGCTTCATTCTGGCGGCAGATTTCCGAAGGTCAAAAACCACAACGATCGGAAAGGTTGTTGCTATTGTAGACGCTGTTTGCGCTAAACCATTCCCATAAATATCACTATTTTGGAATGAGACCCCGGGAGAATTGCCGACCAGGCTCGTCCCACACCAACCGATCGATGGGACCTTTCTGTTTGTTTGTGTTGGTTTGTGCTAATGCCAAACAAGAAGACCAACCCACGGTGGATGGTTATGTCCCACCACCTAATCCGACCTTCTGGCTGGACGGTGGTCCCGTTCAGTGAGCGGACGAGCATTAGCAGCACCAAAAAAAAAACGACTCGTTTCACTGGACAGGTGTACCGACCGAAGATTGGTTTTTGGGGGATTCGTTTTCAATTTAGCTCGCGTACCGGTTCGGGTGTAGTTTAGAACCTTTCCCTACTAGCTCCTTCCTCCCCAACTTCCCCGTTCGCTAGGGGTTAGTATACACCCGTAAGGGCAGTTAGTGGTGTACTAGGTACCATCTCTTTCTCACCACGACGGGGACCACAGCCAAATCCCCAACACGCATACAAACAGCGGTTAAATAAACCCGAAAAAATCCCAAATTTGCTATCATAACGTGACAGCATTGAAGCTTTTTTCCTGTGCCGTGTGTAAATCCTACGAACAACCTGGCATTTCGGTCCAATGCTGGAATCTCGTAATCGTCCGATGGCATTACTTGGTGAAGCTGGGATGAACACAATAGCTAACGTAGGTAGAAAGAGCGAAGGAAAAAAAAACAGACACAAAGGTCAGTTAAAGGGGCTGATTTCTTATTAAAGAGAGTAAAATATGTGTTGATATCTTGTTCAGACACACGCGCACCAGACGAAACCAAAAAAAAAAAATGGGCAACAGAAAAAGGCTTAACCGATAATGAAAATGATACAATCTGGCATGGGTCCGAAAGCAAAATTGGAGAAGGGCACTGTTTGAGAAGCATTAGGAGGGGGAAAACCTCTTTTATTGCAGTGTCTCATTCTTTTCTGTGATTGCTTCGTAGAAAAAAGGATGGTCTTTATTACCAGAAAAAATAAAATAGTTTAAAAAAATTGAATGTCTAACAAAAGTAATGATAATTATCTTCTATTATTACCTCATCTATTTGCTAAAGCTATCCAATGTACCTTTATTTATCTTTTCTCTGATAATCAGAACCAAATTATAATTTCGAGAAAATGTCCGAGAAATTGAGAAGATATTTTAGAAATATTTTCCAAACGAATGAATAGTTGTTTTTTTGCAAGTATACTTACGCTTTTTCACGATTAATTAAATTTCCACAATTACTGAGTGCCATCCCACCTCCGGTGAATGTTTCATCCCGGGATTTGCCGCACCCGAAAGGAAGGTATGCCAAACGCCCAAAATGTCATCAAGGCTGGCATAAATGCACGATTTGTTGCAACATAATTCATTCCATTTGAGCATAATCCAAGGTGCAATTTAAAACAGAACTCCATCCTTTCTCGGGCGGTGCCAGTAGTTGCGGCACAGTTAAGCATTTATACTCTCCGGCATTCCCGCGTCGCGTGTCCCATTAGGACACCGTTCACATATTTCCCTCCCAGCAGACCCGGATTAGGTTAGAAAACATGCAAGTTTTCACACAATCCACAGCATCCGGGTACGATTTATGCTCTGTGCACTCGAAACACGCTCATGCGAACGTGTGGTGCAACGGTGCGGTGAAGAGATCCACTCATTTTCACTCGAAACTACGATTACAATTTCCACTAATCCAACGCAAACGACGCTGAAGGTAAGCTTTTCCCGAGCAAAAGGAGCATAACTTTGCCACCGCCCTCATGGAAGCACCTTTCGCGCGTATTTAGCACCAAGCTTCCGTACAAATGCAAACAAATTACGCAACACGCTCGATGTTCGGTTCGAGCTTTTTGGAAGGTTTAGGGTGAACATGCTCAATGCCTCCGCCTTCCCGTAGTTGTAAGAATCCGTTTGCTGGCACTATAAACGTGGCTTATGCAAGCAGGAAGCCGGAAAAACATAAAGCATCGTTTGACATACGCTTTCGAGCGCCCGGAACCGGGAACCGGGTGGGAAGCTTCTGTTATGCTTTATGCAGCGTGAAACGAAAACAACCGGCAGTAGTGTGTATGGCACAAACAACGAACTTTTCACGGGTGATGACACCGTCAACGTCGCGCGTGGAGCTGGAAAGGATTAAACTTTTAAATTAGATTCAGTTTCTTAAGCTGCCTTTTTGCGCGAAGCGCGGGCGAAAGAGTTTCGCATGTCACGTCACGATCGTGGCCCAGTAAGATCTTCATCGCAAACGCACTTTCGGAAAGTTCATCGAGTGCCGAACGCGCCCCAAAAGTTCTTCCCCAAATCGTGTCTTCTTTTCATGTCGATGCAACGGTGTTTCGCGTAAATCCATCGTCGTCAAAATGGCAATAGGTATTAAAATGAAGGTTTGTTGTACTGCTGCCAAAGGGAAAGGCAACATTCGCTCGTCCAAAGGAGGGGCCCAACATAAACGAGTCGATGAATTTTATGATACATCGTAAATCGTTCCGGAAGATGGGTTTAAAGTTTAAGTTCTACATTCACTACCACGCCCCGTACCGAGATTGGTGTCGGTGTTGATTTGAAAGGTTGTGTTCGTTTTATGGCTCAATTTGTTATTCGTCGGTTTTTGCAGTGGGTGGGCACGATGAACTTTTGCACGGATCCACCTCAAGACGCTCATCAATCGATCGGCAAACTTTTGGACTTTTATTAACACTGCGCTTAAGTGCTTCTTCCGCAACGATGGAAAAGCACGTTAGGCGTGGAATGGTTCAATTTCGAAGACAAACAGCGAGTTCATTGGAATGCGATTGGAAATGTCACTAGGTTAAGCGCAACGCTAATCAACGTAAGATGCAGATGCTGCATGGTAGACAAATATAACGTCTCAAAGTGATGTTAATTCATCCATCCATAACATGAGTAACGATCGTCACCAATTCCGCAACAACTGGATAAGGAGAGTCCAAATGACATAAGTCGTTCGATGTAAATCTTCAAAAGAAGTACTTCATTTCTTGTGGCGATTACTGCTTCTTGCATTAGTCAGAATTTGGCATAGGCCAATAAAGGATGTTCCTATACATTCTGTGAACTTGCTCTCCGCCCTCAAAGTAGTTTACCGTCATGTCGCGATATGCCTAATTGCCTAATTGTTCAACCAATCTTTAATTATTATCCAAATCGATGATTTATCAATGAATTTCTAATCCATAAATGTTACAATGCTTGAATTTGCTTAAACCACTTTTTGGCTTAACGATCAACTACTGTCCCTTTACCAATATACACTAATTCGAATTTTCAAAACAAAGCCTTGAATATTTTTCAAACCCAACGAAACTTTAAGCTCCTGAATCAACGCATTGCTAGTGAGTCCACTTATCACCACCAACTAGCAGGCAAACCTCCGTAAGTAGCCAATGGGCCCTTTGGCCGTTACCGAAAGAGAGCAAAAAGATTGTGCCCTACCGACAAATGGGTTAACTCTGTCGCGGAAACAATTTTCGGCACTCGTAAAAGTTCCACGGAGGGTGATTAATTTCCATCCCCCCCGATCCTCGACGCTCTTCTGCTAGACATCACACCAGACCGGAAGCGTCCGGACGGCACCACAAAGATCTAGCCGGGAAAACAACGATCCGAATGGTTCTGAACCATGGTGACGGTTCACACAGGCGGCCACGTGTAGAAAAAACGCTTTCATCTGGGCGCACACGGACATTCGGTTGCGTCTCAGGTTCTGTATGAGCCTTGGCCACACAATCAATTATCTTCTTGTTGATTTTGACCACCAGTCGGTTACCATTTCCCGGAAGCCATACTTCCGGTGGTCACCGGCAACTAGCAATTTTTTTGTTCTTCTATCCTCTTCTGAACGCTGCTCGTTACGGAACTCTTCTCGATCGTCGTTTTACTCTGTGCTCTGTGTGTGTGTGTGGACGTATTTTTGTGTGCTGTTCTTGAGAGCGAGATGATGGAAAAATGCGATGCCGTTTTGTTGGTTTTTCTCTGTGTGTTTCGTTCCAGCTATTCCATTTTGCCCGCTAAAGACCAACCTCTTTCGGTTCCTGTCGATGACTTCTGGAGGGTCCTTTTCTGGGTGTATGTGCTTCGTCTGCAACGTGTCCTTTCATCGATGTTTCTTTTGTCACACCGCCGCAGTTGGAAAAATAGTGTCAGTCGCTAAATTGTGTTCTTTCGCAGGGCCATTCCACGGTGACTTTGGGTGGCTGTGTTGGATGTTGAAAAAGATGTGACAATTTTTGGAACAGGAAGGACGACGTTCTATTTAACGAGGTAGTACGGATACCTGGTACCCGGGAAAAAGTATTGGGCGTTGATAATTTCGTGCGACTTTTGGTGATGATGGGTTGGATCTTTTTTGTGCCTTTCGAAAGCAACGGATCGATCACCGTTTACTACGCTACTAATAATCGGTATTTATCACATGATTGGCGTAATTAGTACATAGCACAGAAGAGTGTTCAGCAACGACCTATCATTGCCGATCGATAATCATGTGAAAATCATGCAGTATTTATTATATGTTGCACTAATTCTACATTTACATATCTTACTTATGTCGCTCTGCTATATAGGTTGTTCAGTTCAGACCGTTTCAAAATAAACTTGTTTCATGTGCTCCTCAATTCACTGGATTTATTTCACAAACACGTTCTACTAGCTAGCCATATTATGCTTGTATTTCACGCGCCTTGGATCGTGGTAGTGCTTAAAATATTAGGCCACATTGTTTTAGCATACATAAACCCTGATATCGGTAATAAGACAATCGATCTCTTACTCATTCTGTAGCGTCAGCTAACATCATATGGAGACAAGAGCTAGTCAGCAATTATTAAATGACTTTAAACGTCCTCAATATCTGTACATGTACGCACAAGCTCAAGACAACGAAAACGAGCATGTCGACTAAAACTTATGTTTGCACTGAAACCACCGATTGAAATCATTCCCGTTTGCTTAACACCATTTTTCCACACATTTTACCACACGTTCGCGATCGCAGTGTCAAAGAGCGCGTTGAGTTATGAAGACCTCCGCCCTGCCCCTGGGCTGTACCGTTCATTTTTCAGCAAAGTCAAGTGATTTTTACAGTTTTACGAGTTCTATGAATTTAAATTGAATTTATCAACTTTTACCCCGAAGGAACGGAGTCGCTCCTTCGTCGACGTCGTCGTCGTCCTCGTCGATCCGATCGAAAGG
Organism: Anopheles marshallii; assembly: GCF_943734725.1. Classification (NCBI taxonomy): domain Eukaryota; kingdom Metazoa; phylum Arthropoda; class Insecta; order Diptera; family Culicidae; genus Anopheles; species Anopheles marshallii. Next base: position 1,843,439 of record NC_071327.1, on the reverse strand, counting down.
AGGAGCACATTTTTTACTGAAGCTTCAGTTTTGCAGTGAGTTCGGTAGATGGAGCAAGTGGAGTAGCGAGCGAGCAACGCAAGAAAAAGATCAAAATGTCCCTCAGGACACACTCGAAGGACATCGCCTTGAAGTGAGCCGAGTGAACGGAATTCAATGCATCCGAACGTCACGTTCGATAGTGTGTTTAACGAACTTGGTACACTTTGGGTTCATTTTTAAGAGGATTATTTTGCCGTTGCAGTGGCAAAGTAAAGTAAAATCTTTTTTGCCTCCAATATTCCAAGCGGCCGAATAGGATTCAATAAATTTGGTTGCCGGTGTAGTGGTTTTGAACGACCTACTGGTAAGTTCTAAAGTTGTGAAACCTTTTCGAGAGAATGAATTGGGCGGTGGGAGGATGACAAAACGTCGGCAAAAACTAGTACTTCGCTAAGCTCGGTCTACAGTGCCGAGCCATCTGTTATTACTGGTGGAATATTTCGTACGCTGCCAGTTTCCATTCCTCTTTCAAACATCGTTAAGTTATTGAACTGAGTTATAGTCAGTGTTTTGTTCCTTAAACAGCTACTGTCACAGCTGTGGCTCCTTCGAATTGAAGAGGTTGCGTGCCACTTCATTCGCTCTTATCCGACGTGTTTATGGAATTGAAAACCCTTTGTAAATCACCTTCGGCTTGTTTGCGTTCTGTTCTTGTGCTGTTCCGATCACAGCCCGATATTGAAACTGCTTATCATGTTGCCACGTGTCTTACACTGCTTAGGGTGGATCTTTCCCTGCGCTGTTGTAAGTGGAATGTGGTGAGATCGTTCTGAGACTGGGGAGTACTATATGCAAAAGCACAAAAAAGAACCACAACGCCAACGCCAAGACGACAGCGACGAGTTGTTAATGATAATCCCGCGACTGTATGTGTTTGGGTGCGTCTGGGTGTGAGAAACAAGTTCCGTTCAGGTGAACCTCATAAGAGGGATGAATAACGAGTTTTCCGCTTCCAGCTACTTGAATCATACCGCGAAGTCATGTGCGAGATGGACGGGGATGAAACATTTCCCACAGACACAAGCTCTCTCACACACACCCACACTGCTGGTTGATTTGTCTCGTCTCGCATTTCTGCGAAAAGTAGTATGGTGGCTCGGGAAAGGCGGAATTTCGTCCTTACCAGAGGATTTTTGTTGTTGCTTCCTTATGCGGCAACGCCTTGTCAACCAGTCTGCCATTGCTAGGTCAACAGCGACACAAACATCCGTCAACAGACACAAAGAATTTCTTCCATTTCCATATTTCCTGTTGAAAGTACACAGAAAATAACCTGGAAAAAGGGCGCGACACACAACAGACCCGCGTGTTAGGTTTTATCAGAGCTTTTTCCGTCGAAGTTCGTTGCCTGGGAAATGCGGGTTCTGAGAAAAATATTTTTTTTTCGTCCGTTTTCTACACGCTACAAAGAAAAACCCACGCATATGAGAAGTGCCTGTATATTTAGAAGGGTTTTCGTACCCGATATAGAAAACCACCATTTCCCAATGTTCTGCTAAAGATCGTTTTTGTCAAATATGTAACATACAATTACAATCATGCACTACTTCATGAAATGGATTTTTGCAATACTAATTAAATTACAATTTGATAAAGTTTCATAGTTGGTGTACGTATATTTTGTTTAACAGAAAGCATCCATTATACCGCTCTTCGTTAAATTACCACAACATGAAGTAAACCGGAGCATATTTAAACGCTTTAAAACCTCCGAAACCGCTCGGGCAGAGTAACTCTACCTCGCCATCGATGGTGCACGGTGGTGAAAATTGTTTTCCAATTTTTCCTCAGCATGCCGGCTACCAACGGGCCATCTTTTTTCGCGCCGCTCCCGACGACGGCGAAGACGATATTTTATTCAACGCGGAATTGCTCAAACCAATTTCATCTCGATTCATTTCCGCCCGGATGGTGAAATCTCATTTTTCATAACTCCAAGGTGGTTTCGTGGTGGTTTGGTTTATTTGTTTTTTTTTTTTTGTTATTCATTTTCGCCGAATGCTTTCGAAGGAGTGTCTGCTGTGTAATATTGCTGAAGAGCATGATTGAACGAAGATGGAGGAAAAATTATATTATTTAGGGTTTGCTTAATACCTCATGAGGTAGAGGAAGGAAGAATTGCACAGGTTTCCGCTCTGGTGGCATTGAAATTGGGGCAATTTTTTATCCATTTGTCAATTTAAAAATATATTCTTTAGGCGTATAACAATGGATCATACCATTTGGTGGTAATTATTTGCTGTAACGACATAACTAGTAACACTGCACACAACAATGTGTACCCCATGTTCGGCTCAACCACTACATCCCAGCTTGTACTGGGAATACGTGCCACACGGCTGTGAACGAGCAGCTGGCGAATAGCAGTCACATTCCAAATAACGCTTCAGTGAAACCGCTCAAAATCACTTCCACTGCACATTTGCATTCTTTAGCCGTACTGAAACCCGGCCCGAGCGAGCAAGCGAGACCGTAACAGCGATAGGCCGCTGCCCGTTGTTGGGCAAGATGGATGAACTAATCAACAATTCCATACGGCAAGCGAGGCTGCGCTCGGATTCCAAAAGGCGCAACCAGTTCTGCAACAGAATGTCCGAAAAATTTCACCGAATTGTCCACGTGTCGGAAAATGAGAGCGGGCGCGTGTGTGTGGGTGCTAATGTTGTACATATGTTCTCACGAAGCGGGAAACCTTCCGGAGAAAGGCATTTAAGTTGGGGCCAGAATGGGAACCGTACAACAGCAGCAGCTACCCAGCTGTCGCTCGGTTCGTGGCAACGCGAACCAACAGCATACAATACTGGCGGGAGCCTATGTGTGCCAACAGTTTGTGTGGCTGCATTTGAAATGCACGTCTAAAAATGTGTTCACAGAAGGTCTTCCTCAGACACAAAGCCCATGTGTGCGAACGGCATGACAGATGGATAAGAACCAATGGCGTACGCAGCTATGGTCTAATGAATCATATGCTCACTGTTGGAAATATGCCGGGACCTGTACATGATGTTCATTTTTGTGTTGCGCATTACTAAGACCCATACTCACTTTCACTCAAAAAAGTCCTTTTGCAGTACGTGAGATCTGCCGTGCCTTACAACTTTAAAACCCATTACCAACTAGCTGTGAGGGAGCCCCGGATACAAATTGTTATTGTATCGCTGATTCTATTATGAACATTAGCGCGAGACTAACGCGATTATCCTAATTCTTCTCGTCGGGATGGCTCTTGTTCAACAAGAGCTAAGAAAGAAAAACGCACAATTCCAGTAACTCAATAAAGCCATGCTGCTCCCAAGTGCATTTACAGTAAAGACAACATGGCTTCCCTTTTGCCTCGCCGTAAATGACACTATTAAAGAATAGACTGACACAGCATGCCAACCCTGTGAAGTTCGTGGAAAGTGAACTGAAACTTTGTAATCAATTTATCTTCTTTAAATTCCGCACCACTACTTATGTGTGCCCTGGTGTCGGCCGAGACAGGGAAGCACAATGTAAGAAACTGCCCACAACACACGCCTAGGAGGGAAAACGACGCTTTTCACGAGGAAAAGTTTCATCCCGAGACGGTGCGACTTTCTGTCTGATAAAGTGGCCTTGGCCCATCGTCCGTACGGAGCTGCAATTAATCTTACATTTCACCTTTTTTTTTAAAACACCGTCTTCAGTTCGCGTTCGTTTCTTCCCCTTTTTCTGGGCGAGTGGGCGTTGAAGCTTCGCGCTTCTGGGAGCACTTCTGGGAGCATCTAGCAGCACTAAGTGAACTCCCATACAATGCTGTCCACGGTGGAATTCAAGCCACCTACAAAACTCCTCTCAATCGCTTCGGCCCATCGTTTACAACCTCGAGAGCACAGATATTCTTCGGTTGAAGAAAATCGAACCCAAATCCTTTGTGAGTAACTTTGCGATTATTCGCACATTCGCATTAAATTACCTGTTGAAATAACTGGCATCGTAACGATGATGGTGATACGACAAATATTGGAATTATTAGACTTTTAACAACATTCAGATTTTCATTTGGGAAATACGAGTTGGGTTTCGCAGATGGGCGAGACCTTGCTTTTAAGGTTTGCTGGAGATGACATGGCGTAGAATTTTCTGTTGAAGCTGTTTAGAGCAACAAGCGCAGGCAGTCATCTCATTAAACGTGACTTTTCATTGAACAAGCGTAGGAAAATTGATCTCGTAACAGTATTTCTTACGTTAACTACGTTAGCTTTGGTGTATCGCACGACATTGCTATGGTTTATTTGACTATTCTATGTGTTCTTGTTGAAACAAAAGTTAGATGAACAAACCTACTTTTGTGGTTTGTGTATTTGATTCTTAAATAAAATTAAATGATTTATTTCCAATTCCTTATGTATTACTCTCCTTGATGAAGTAGGTTTGCTTGTTGATTATGCGCTTAAATGAATAGAATATTTCCTCCGTGCAATATCGAGAGCATTTACTTACTAACATAACATTTGTGCAACAAATAATTTCGTACAAACGTAAAAAAATCCATAAGCTCTACATTTAGACATAACGCACTTCCGAATCATCTAACTCACATTCTTCTCACGCATATCTCGTTTTTACAGAAATATCCGTAGGCTTGCGAAATGTCCGTGTCACAGTACCGACGGCGGTGCGAAAAGGCGACTCGGCACACCTGTTCTGTGACTACGAGCTTGAAGACAAGGAACGACTGTATTCGATAAAATGGTACAAGGGCAAGCGTGAGTTCTATCGGTACACGCCACAGGAAAAACCATCCATGAAAGTATTCACTGCTGTAGATGTGGAGGTAAGTTTTTATGAGAAATTTATCATGCTTTTCAGAAGTATATTCTTGTTCGTTATTAAATATGTTAACATATCTTCAAATGAACGAAGAAACTCTTCATTATAAAAGATATTATAAATCAACAATCATTTACGATTCGTGCTGGTGCTTGTAACAAGTTAAACCCGTTTGATCAAACCTTTCTGGCTAAAAGCTTTCAGAAAGTTCATGGAACAAAACGCTTCTCGCTTTCTGCAGCTTCTGACATAACAATGAAACTAGGGCTCAAATCGGATGGAAGTAATTAGTTTGTTGCGTTTCTTCGAAACGAAGATTGCTTCGAAGGATGAATGCCTTTGAAGATGGCTATTGTTTCCAAAACCTCGACCCGTACGCACTCGGATGTTTCGTCTTTTGCAAATGCCCGAGAAAAGACCTGTTGTTTGTCTATTGAATGAAAATGAAAGCTAATACGGAAAGTTTAAACAAATGATTTAATTATTTTTTTCCCTTGTTGAAGAGCGTTTGCAGGACGGTTGCTTTAGTGGTATTAAAGATTGCTTTATTTATTCAATAATGGAGCCCAACAAAACCGAATCGATTTGAAAGACAAAACAGCAACAACAAAAAAAAAAAAAACATCAAACCGTTGGCATACATCCAAGGGCCCTCGTGATTCCCTCATGAATTTCTAATGCACTCTTGACAACTGGAAATTCGGATTCGATTCCTTCGCGAAAGAAGAGCTGATCGGCCCGAAGGAACGGGGGGTCGCTAAGGGTAAGGGAGCGATATTTCTAATTTCATTTCAGTCTTTCCCATCATAATCATCCATCATGCGGGCTGTCCGGATAACGATCGGACAACCGTACCAATCTGTTCGGGTTCGATCGATTCATCTTGATTGGGAATAATGGTTGAGTGGTCACCCCCGGAAAGCGTGGGGATGCATTGGAACGATGCTGTGCTATTTTATTCCCCATCCTCATTTTCTTCGACAGGCACTTCCGCACTTGAGCGCAATGGTCGTCGCCCACCGTGTCTCCTATCTGTCCGCAGCATTATGAGCTGAAAGTATTTTATTTATCAACATAGCAAAACATGCTACAGAACCAATAAAAACGCGTTGCGTTGCTGTCGCTTCCGTCCATTATTCAGCGATCGTTCTTAAAGTTGTTTAATGAGTGTTGGAATTTTTGTACACTTTTATTACGTGGAAGCCATTGAAGCGAACTTTTATTTTTACCCCAGATGGTCCAGCTGTCAAACGGAAGGCGCCCGGTTTCTTTTTTTTCACTCTCTCCCTCTTCCTCTTTCTCTGCGACCCCCACCCACCCGTGGCACCCGATCTGGAGCGAAAAACCAAAACTTCCGCTCACGTTTGCGAAGATAAGACGCAAATAATGTCTGTTTTTGTTGCTTTCCAGTCAATAAACAACTGCGATAACGTCCAAACCGGAGGACGATTTCGAAGGCAGGAAAAGTGCACGATCAGCAACCCGGTGTGGACGTTTTAGCCTGGTTCCGATCGTTTTTATTCCCCGCAAGACCTACCAACGAAAACGTTCGAATTGTAGGTTGTGCTAGATGTTTGTGAAGCTTTTGCGGCAAATTATTTACATTCGCTGTACATGCTTTTGGTAGTGGGGTAGGGTTTAATGGACGTATGCCCGTACATACAACGCAAAAGCACAACAGAAAAGCAGAAAGCGTAAATTGCAATGTTTCGTGAAAAGCTACATCGCAAGTAAACAAAAAACAAACAACGAACACTTTACCACCCGGTACATAAACCGCGGTAGGCTAGGTCAGAACGTAACCTCCGTGAACGAGAAGGGATGCTTAGGTTGATATGAAAGATTGGCTCTGCAGCAGGTGCACAGAAGAATGGAGGGATAAAAAGGATGTTGCTCATGAAGATTCCTTCTGCAGATGAGGTTTTGGTGGAAGATTTAAACGAAAGCCTTCGGTGCCAGGCGCAGTTCTGTCGGACCCGACCCTAAATTATCTCGTCGATTTATGACGGTTAGTATGTTTTGTCCGCTCCTCCATTCTTTATTGTGCGCAATATATAAACTTTCCGAGTCTGGTTGATAAAGACTAAACATCCCGAATCGTGAGGCTCAAGTAAATAAATGGTCTAAAGGTGAAATATTTCCACTCGACTATTTCAGGTTTTGTCGAGGGGTCAGCTTAAGAGGGAGACTGTTCACTCGTTGGTTTATTCATTACGCGATAACAAATTCATTACTTTAAAACAAAGCATGAAGTGGCTGTAGGCACTGCAAATTCTTTAATCATTTTCTTTTACCAAAAAACTTCCTTTTCAGCGATCGTTATCGAACGAGAGTAACGTCGTTATCAAAGCACTCGAAACGAACGTATCGGGAAAGTATAGCTGTGAGGTGTCGGCTGATGCTCCATCCTTTCACACAATCATAGTATCTGGTGATATGGAAGTCATAGGTAAGACATACAAGTGTGTTTTTGTGGTCTAGTTACGCATAACCTTGTAAGTAGTTAAATAATGCTACAAATAAATAGGTAAAACATGGCCAAACGATTAAACAGTTAAGTGAGCAAGGAAATTAGAAAAAAAGGATCCAATTGCTATAAAACATAAACAGAAAATAAAACATCGACAAGCAACTTAGTATTAACAAAACACAAATTGAAAACTTATGAAATTACATATAAAAAAGATGCTAAGAGCATTAAAAAGATACCGTCAGCATAGAACAAATATTACAAAAACAGCATTATTCTTAAATGTGATGCAATTATCATCCTTTCTCTAAACAAGATAAATCTATGGCAAGCCAATGAATTCATGAAACAATACTATCTTCTTCCCCAATTACCGCAAATCGGTAAAATGCATGCACGGAAACAAACACCAGAACCACCGCCGGAAAAACCATCAATAACGGGGCTGCAGGGCCGATACCGACCGGGTGACATCCTGCGGGGCAACTGCACCTCGATTAATTCTAAACCGCCTGCAAATCTGACGTGGACGATTAATGACGTACCGGTAAGATTTATTGCACCATCATACACACACACACATATCGGCGGCATCTCTGGCTGTGGCCCTCCCCCCCCGTTCCGTGTGGGGATGATGCGAAAATCACATATTTGCTTCCGACACCACATGCGGTCTATTGATTTAGGGTAAAAACGCATTCATCACCATCCGGGAGACCGGGTGTTTGGGTGGCCATGATGTTTTTTTTTTCTTCGTCTGATATGGGTGAGATATTCCTTCACACTGTTTCTGGAATATGTCGAAAAACTGCGAATCATTGATGTTGAGTTCCGGTAAAATTAAGAAAATTGCGGATATTAATCGTGTATTCATTACGATCTGTATAAAACCGTCCTAACACACTCAGCACACTCAATTTCAGCCATTGCTTAACGGATAACGTTTCATCTTCTCCAGTCCCTGATTAAAGATACATCCGTCAGTGATCGCTTTTTTGCCTCCTGTCTTCTAATTTGTGGTTTAAAAGGGTGCAAAAAGCATTCCCGATAATCTTCCATCGGGGATTTGGGTGTTTTTTTTTTCTTCTTTGGTCCCACCTCTCAGGCCCGGCCAACGATGTGCGTGAAGTGATGAAAAGCAAACGACTCAATCGGAGAATCATCAGTTTTGCCGTTGGCAATACCATCCCTTCCATGCGCACCGGGTGGCTTTCGGTGGATGGAAATCGAATTTTTCGTAATTTTCATCCATTTCCTACCGACGCGAAGGAATGGTATCGAACGATTTGTAACGATGACAGCCAAAGTGAACGCGGAGTAGATGGCGGATGGTTGGGAGAGGGACGGGTTTTCGGGCCCGGACGAGACGCGAGCCGTCAAACACGGTGCGGTTGGAAATCCCATTCGCAGGGAAATTGAATTTACACTTTCCCGCTGTTTACGGGAGGTGGCGAAATGGATGGGCTTCTTGGTAAACGCACCGTACGGCGTTTCGCGGCGAAACCCATCGGATGTGTTCGGGGTTTTATTGCTCTTAACAGTGACGATTTGCTGACAGCGCCGAGGAAGCTGAGTTCGCCTGAGAAGGCTTTTGTAGATTTCTGAGGAAAATTTAATTTCTGCATGATTGGATAGTGTGAGCTTTGGAAGTGGTTTTTGATTTTCAAGGGAACACCGGACCGGAGCTTCCCTCTGTTATGCAGTACTAATGAACTAATGTTTAAACATCCAATATTTTCGTCATCAGATAATACCCCAGTACTACAAACAGTATCGACCCATCAAGGACACGCACACGGGCCTGGAAACATCCATTCTGGGCATTAACATTCTGGTTGCTCATGGACACTTTGTTAAAGGAAAACTCAAGGTAAGATATTTCCACGAAAAATATTACATTGTCAATTACTGCGGATATGCCAAAGCGTATCTGATGGGAATGGAGTTGAACAGTCATAATACACACTACTGGTTGGGAGATGTGAAAGAGCATCCCACCAGTGCTTTGCCGTAATGTTTGTTCTGTAAACATTCTACAAACTAATTAAAAAAGTTCTGAAACTGAAGGAGTTTTCCCGTCCAACAAGAAAGATCTAACATTTGCATACTCTACTTATGACATGGTGCTGTGTAACAGCAGTGATTGTTGAGGGTGATCTAAACAGTGGAGTTATCAGACCGATAAGAAACCATTAAAACCATCTGAGTTTTAACGAATTTAAGCCTGCCTGTAAAAAATGTAAAACATACAGAACAAATAGTTTCAAACGGGTCAATTTGGTTTACTTTATGAATTGTCTGGTCAAAAGATGACTCGTTGGATGGATCGGTCTATTCTGTCAGTTGATCTGATATGGATCTTGAATATGGCAATTTCGAAGCAGCGACGATCTTCGGTTCTCAGAAGTGTAATTTATTCCAGATACGCAGATTGCACCATAAACCACTTCTTAATTTTTAATCATCGGTAAGAAAAAGATTTAAATCTCATTTTATAAAAAAAATATCCCGGATCAGTTCTTTGAAGGAAATATGTATTGTAAGTGACATCTTCCCTGTAATTACTTGCTCTCCGCTAGCCCCACTATTATTATCAAGGCAGAAACTCTCCAGCGAGAGGCAAACCTGATGAGATTGTAATTAATATTTAACACTACGGTAAATCATCCGAAAGCAAAAGAAGAAAAAAAACGTGCAAAATGGTGGGGGGATAAAAGGTAAATTAGAAAGTGTACAATAGGTCCTTCCGACTGGGTGACAAATCTCTTCCGGAAGGACACCTGCCCGGGATGGGCACGTGGGGATGAGACAGTGAACTTCTTGAAAAGCATCTTGATGGAAACGTGCGCTACAGGTCAACCATGGAAAATGTTATCATTATTCTTTCCACGATGACAATCAAACCTTAAGGCAACCTGACAGCTGTACTAGAGTTGACCCGAGGGTTACAAGGGACGATCGCTATTTTTTTTGTGCTTTTAATTCTTAAAAGACAAACATTCCCGCTATGAACCCTTCCTCGGCGGAACCGAAGAAAAGAGGGGGAAAAAACCGTGGAAAAACGACGATTCATTGTCGAACAAACAAATGAAAATGGAACACAGCAAAGATCCGGATCCGGTGTGAGTGCACAACCCGGCAAAGAAAAGGATTCTATCCGGCTGCAGAACAAATGCTGTTAATTAAAAGTTTAATTGATTCAAACAACGGGTAACAGCCGGAACCGGAAGCTCGCAGGCACCCGTGGAGGAGCGCCAGGTGGAACAAAGTTCCTTCCGGGACGATTTTTCTCCCTTTGTGGCTTACACTCTTACCTTTCCGTACGGGGTGGGTTCGAAAAGGGCGTATTGCTAATGCTCGGATTTTAACACGTAGCATGCTGGTGCAGTGAGCCAACCGGAAACTGCATCTGCTATGGATACATCCTGCTGATCAACATTGTTTCTTTGTTATTATTTCACCTGGTGCACTGAGTGCAACCTGCCCTTCTAACGGCATATCATTCTACCAATCGTTGCAAAAAAACAAAAAACAAAAACGGCAACGATAAGCAAATCGGATTATTTGCTCTTCCCGCATATTTGTAGAGCTGTACTCGAATTAGATTTTAAGTATGCACAATGATTTGTTGTTCAATTTTATTTTGTCTCCCTTCACAGCTCAAATGCCAAGCGACAATACATCAGATCTATGACGAGAGCAGCGAATGGTACGTGGAAGAGGATCGACCTCGAATACTGGCGACGGGTTCGTCCAGCGGACACAATCTTAATCAAATTTATCAACAGTCGGTGTACGATGGAGAGCTAACAGATCAAAGCGATATGTACCTAACCGTCAATGGATACAAAGGTGAGCGGGTGCTTTCTTTAAATTCACCTCAAGATAGTATTTTTGTAAGGCCCATTGCATAATTTCAGGTGCTTTTGCTGTTAAACAAATACATTATGCAATCCGCCGTACAAAACCGATTGAATTTGTGTTTGACGTAGCGATGCGAATGTTTCTAATTATTTCATAAAATACTTTGGGTTTGGGTCGTATTTAACGTTTAATCAATATTGTGTCCTTAAATGTGCTAAAAAATACAGCCTAACTGAGTTGCTCTTTCTACACACAAAAAGTAAAACCAATACACGCTATAAATCATGTGAGCTCCCTGTCCCCAGATCCACCACATATTCTTCGGCAAAACCCTTTCACATGTTCGAAAAGCGCTACGATTTGTCCTTGCTTCTTAGCAAACCGCACACGATAGTGGGTACGTAGTGCCTTTCCCAACCAACCGCTGGACCACCCTGTTGCACTCCGGGTGCCGCACGATTAGGGCTTGTAAAACACATCCAATCGAGACAGAGAGATACGATACCCGCCAGCAGCTTCGGAAGCTCAATGTTTCACCATATCTGCATTTTATCGCCTCATAAATTCAACCACAGAAGTATGTTAATACAATACCCCCTACGAAAGCTTCGCAATGGGGACCTCTTCGCACACTGGCTCACCGTGTCCCGTGCGGCTAATGCTAATGTGGTAGAGATACGTTGAAGTAAGTATTGCTTTCAACACACCAACCCGAAAAGGATGCATCAAACAGTGCGCGAACACGCTCGGGAAGCACTTTTCCAAAATTTGGTGAACCATCCCGTCCTTCTTGAGTTGGACCCGAACTCCATTCATCTTTGCGCTTTAGTGAGATGCAACCCTGTGCTGAGCAGCCTCAGGCTGTGCTACTACCCTCTTTTTCCGGTGCTGCACACATTTCGAAAGTGCACCCATTCCTGGTGCACCGTCCCAGTTTTTGGTTGCCCATTACAAACCTCCGGCATGCCGCGTTCGTCTGGTTGAAAGATATTAAATATAAATCATTACCGGAAATGGATGCCGAATGGTTGTCCCTGGTGGTACTCAGTCATGCGTGGTTTTCGCACAATGTTTCTGAGTCGCCCGAAGCGTTGAACGTAAAGCGAGGGAAGCGTTTTATACGATCGAAATCTTACGTCCAACACACCGGAATGTTGTGGCTCGGTTGTGTTGTGTGCTGTGCGGGCACTTTTGGGAAGCAAGAACATTGTCTGAAAAATGGTCACAATAATTCATGTTTCCGCACACTTGCTGAGTGTGGTGAAAGAGAGTCTGTTCGGGTTATGTTCGATGTAAGCTTTAACGCAGGCCGATGATGCATCACGGGGTTGGTTAAGAGATTGGCGTCAATCGAGCGTGTCGGGATGATGAGTGGATCGCTTTGTTTTGGAAGATTGATTCATTTTAGAAATAATTCCTTGCTAGTTTAAATATGAGCATTGAGTATTTATGTCGCCATCCGTACATTTAATAGCATTAAAATTTAAGAACAACCCTCTAGACCTGTTCGTTCATACGTTCATACAATTATTAAAATGTTAGGATGTGAATGAAACAGAGCCTCGAATCAGGTAAAGGCTTGGTATTTCTTCAACTCATTCGCATCATTTTATTGGAAAAATGAACCTTTTGTTCCGCTCATTGCCATCATTGCATTCCTTCCCGCACCAAATAGGCCCCCAGGAATTCCTTTACCGAATATCCCGTAACATTCCAGTCCAAGTATGCAAACAAGCAATCGGATTCGATTTTCTTTGAATATCATTCCAATTTAACGTTTTGGCCCACCCAACGACCTGAACTATTTCCTTCGGGTACGCTTCTCTAAACGTCAAAATTCATCCCATTTTTGTGGCACAAAAATCGAAACATAGGAGCGGGAAAATAGGAATGGGCACTGTGCGGTGTACAGTTCAGATGATATAACCTCGCCTTCCTTCCGAAATTGGCATTGGTTGAGCCCCCCTTAGTTCATCCTCAAGAACCGGAAAACCAAACTACGCTGCAACAAATTTCTGATAGCTCCCCTTCCGGTGGCTTCGAATTGCCGCAATAGATTTCGGAAGGGAAACGTTCCAAGGGCTAATAAACCTTCGAGCCTAGTCTAGCTGCATCAACCAGGAATGCTCTATCCCCACGGTATACTTTCAGTTCCGAAACTCATTCAACCGGTTCGCCCCCAATCACCCGGTTTCTTCCCCATCCTTCATTGACTGTGTGTCCGGTTCCGTTTCGTTCCGGATGCAAGTTCCCCAAGCGGGCGTTCTGATTTGAGAAGCTTCGGAGGTAAATTATACCATTTATACGCCGGCCAATGACCAACGGCTCCAAAACCAAATACCGCCACTCGATTACCGGGTTTCCGGGTAGCGCACGGCACCCATGTCTTGTCTTGCAGAAAACCTACCGTGCTTTGGGCTCCAGACAACCGAAGTACGCATTCCGAGCTGCGGGGGGTTTCTTCAGTTTTATGGATCATAAGTTTTGCCACAAGCATCCCAATGCACCTCCTCGTAACCCAAATCGTAACCATAGATCCCTTGCCCACTCATTCCTCTCGCTCTAGAGAGAGCCCACACAATGTCTTGAAACATCTTTGAAGTTCATTGTGAAAAGGATTCCTCGCTGTAATCAAATAACCGACGCTGCAAAAACATCTTCGGTCAAGTATTTATGATTTGAATTTCCGCTCCCGGAGTTTCGGAAGCCATAGAAAGAAGGTCTGGGATGAGATTTCGCTTTTTTTGTTAAGTTTGATGATTCAGATGCGAATGATCGTACACTTCTTAACCCACGGCCGACAAAGCAAGGGCTACTGGATGTGGAAAATGATGCCGAAAAAGTGTTTCTTTATTGCGGTGTATTGATAGGAAGCCAATTTGGAAGTTTCCTTCCGGTACGAGTGAGAGAAATAAGCTACTTCTTGACAGGCTTTGGCGTTGAATATCAGGCAAACGCAAGACATTCGTTCGAAATTTGATCCCCAAATCGGATGTGTTGTTGAGCAACTCAAATTTATCAGCGACCTCAACAGATTGCACCCAATTCGAATCTCAAGAGCTATTGTTTGATGCGGAATGCATACTTTTAGGCGTATTTCTTTTTGTTGTTTAATTACGACCGTTTGTTGAAATGTTAGAAAATCTGAACACATTGCTAATGCGCTTTCATTCTTGGTTTTCTTTTTAGCGGATAAATCACCAACGTCCTCATCGTCCGCCACCAAACAAGTCGGCGCGTACGTGAAGGTGGGTTGGATTGCGTTCTACATCTGCACCATCTGCAGCGTACTGCTGTACTCGCTGCGAATCGGCATCTCCTGACTGTACAACCTGAAGGAAGTGATTAAAATATAAGCTGACATGGCGCGTGGACTGGACTGGAATTCACGTTCCAACTGTAGCGCTTCCCGGTACAATTTCCGCCAAAGGAACAACACGCGAAAGACTCGTTAATTGGGACGGGAATGAATGTATCCCATCACTAACAGCTGCCTGCAAGCGAACGAGTAATAATGCCTTGTAGAATGGATTTCACCAATGGATCGCACACTATAACGTACAATTGGCCTGGTCTGTAATGTTAAGCTTGCGTAAATCACTATGTTCGCTTGCAGTGTGCTACCACAGAGTAGAAATGAGTTATGGTTGTTAGTTTCAATGTTTTACACAATGCGTTGTGTTAAGTTATAACTAGCGCTAGACGAATGAATGAGGTACTCTAAAAGCTTACACAACCTGTACATATGCTAGCGATAAGTAGTTCAATCGGTAAGTGTACACTAGCGATGTAAGCAATGGAGGGTGTACATTTTTAAGCAAGACAAACCCATTTGCAGTAGAGGCATCAGAAAGGCCAGCGACGACGTAATCAAAACATGTAAATGGCACAAGATAACACAGCAGTAAATGGACGAAGTGTACATAGATCTAAACTCAATCAATCATGCATTGTGGAGTACCACCCCAGGATGTATGGGGACTAGCGCGCAAATACATAACGTAAGGCACTAGCAGCACGACCGTGGTCGGACTCATTTTGTATTGATAAATGTGGTACAACATAGCCGTTGCGGTGGAGTGTCAGGTTGCAATTTAAACAATAAAATTCGTATGTTAAAAAAGAGTAATTATTGTTTCTGGCCTTAATTTTTTGACGTTATTTGTGTTGGTTGTTAAATTTAAATAAGCTTTCACACTAGTAAATTGTATTGAATTCCCTTCAGTAAAACTACTTCGAGCAATGGAAGACGCAAAATCATTTTTTTTCAATCTTAATACATAATTGGAGTTAAAAACAATGGTATTGTTAGTTTGATATCAAACATTTGTCAATCCCAAAGGCTACGAAAACAATACACAACACTTCAAAATAATTATCTAACTAATGTGTAGTACTTCGTTCACATGCTCAAAGTTTGAACGTTGCGTCTTCTTAAAATAACGATTAATAGAGAGTGATTAACACACTAAACATTTAAATGACATTATTTTAGTGTACTATTTTCGCTTTTTGATGGAATGTTGGAAGTCTCTTTTTGATGAACTATGTAGGATGTTACTAAGAGTGTTGCATACTTTTTCGGGAGCGATATGAAACAACCAACTACCCTAGCTCAAATTTTACCTTAGTTCCAACGTTTCATGATTGGTAATACTGTAGAATACTAGCAATTACTGTATAAGTGTTTAGTTGAACTATTTTAATATCAATTTAACACATTTCACTACGTTCTGTACGATCAGAAAGCATGTGTTTATTATTGTAGGAAATGAATTTGGTATTATTACTCATCTTTCCTCAACCAGTTTAAGATACTTCCGAGTGTACTCATAGGTGTTCTTCTATGCGTATCGGCTTAAACTTGTGTAAAACAGTTTATGATTCATGCATTTTTTAAACAATTTTGTTGTGAAAATTTTGTATCATTCTATTACGATATGATATTATACGATACAGCGATAGTATTGTATGTTGACGATGCTGATAATGTCACCTTATTGGTGTTTAAAAATTTAGTACCCGCCTGAAGCCCTTCATATTATTTGGTGGACGTAACAAAACCTCATTAGCTGAATTAAAAAAAAAACATTCAAATTTCAGTATCCACCGCTAATATGATTTGCGACCATTTGCAAAGCAAAAATATTTGAATTACAATTGAATTATTATCATTAAATCAATAATAACGAATGATTAGAACTTACCAAAGAAGACAACAAGTGTGATTGGCTTAGATAAATGGAAAGATTCGGTATGTAGGAGGGGTGGCCGGTTGTGTATTGGTATCGGTCCCGTTCTTCACACAACAGGAAAAACAGGGTTAAAATCCCATCCGAACCAATCACCCGAAGTAAGGACTGACTGTCCGGCTAGCTGGTAAAATTAAGTCTAGTAAGCCAGAAAAAGGAAGGTATGAAGGTCGTCCTTACGCCAAGATGAGAGAGACAGAGAAAGAGAAATGTGTAATAGTACAAGAAGAGTTTATATTTTTTACATAATTTATTTTATCAATCTTTATATCATTTTCTACCAATTCATCTTTCATTGCATCGTTGCATATTTCCTAAACTTACATATGCTGTGTAAATATGTGAGAATAGTGGAACCCTACAGTCAGCAACATGCCTTGTACTAGTGATACTGTAACATTTTTTTTATCTCATGTTTATTTCATTTCCGAAATTTCGTTTGTGCTTAACGTTACACTTTTTACCATGCCGCATTTGTGTAGTTTTTTTTTTAATTAAACAGCATCACCCGCTTTTTTACTAGATAAGCATAAAATAAAAACTTGTGCACGTCATCGTCACGCACTCGCCGTAACGAACAAGTGAAGCCGATAGTTAATTAAACGAGCTCACTGGCTAAAACGGCTTAATCAAAGTCCGTACTAGAATGACACTTCAATTAACAAGCTGTCGCCGATGCAGGAACAGCGAGACTTTTTTGTAATGCTCGCCATCCGGTCCTCTTTTTATTGCCCATCGAGATCTTGTTTCCTGTTGTGTGCTTCGTTATCGACGTGTTACACATTTGACGTGTAGCTCGTTTATTACATTGAGCCGTTTTCCGCCCGTTTGATGCTGCGATGGGACCATGTGTTGTACCTGACGTTGTCAGCCCGCCCGGATGGAGGCAATGTCCTTTCAAGTGTCTGGTACGACACCGGATTAGTTGTACGATTTTTCATCTAAAGTGAGTGTTGGTTCCTTATGGTAGGAAACGAATCAATCAAGCAGAACACATATGTTATATTGGGGAACACGCAGCGCTGGTTTTGCTACTTTCTTCAAACGAATATTTCAAATATCACAAAAAGCTTCATATACCACAGATGATTCAAAACTCGGTGAGGATTTGAACTGTTGAAGGTAAGTATTTAAACGACTAACTCTTCTCTTGTCCCTCGAATCATCATCTGTAGTAACTCACGCATTGCTTCTCCCGTTAACACTCAGCATCGTAACCTGATTGCCTCACGTCGACCGACCAGGGAAGACACTCAGTTCAAAACAGATCGCCGGTGTGATCGCTAACAAAAAGATCGATCCCATCGCATTACTTACGATTTTCCAAACTACCAGTGGGTTTTACACGGCAGAAAGCTAAAACGTGCACGGAAAAACGCTTCAAGTGTTAACTCTATGCTGAGCATAGACGACGTAAAAGCCACGCACAAACTCAACACTACGTAGTGCTGCATGTTGCGGAAGTTAGAAGTAAAAATCCTTTGCACGTCGGTCGTGCGCATCAGAATAGAAAAGTACGATAAGATAGAAAGCTTCAAGCGATTAGCAACGTCCTTCAAAAGGAAGAACTGTTCTTTATTTGGTGTATTTTGCGCGACTTGGCACGTGAAAATTGTGCAAAAGGAAGCAGAGAGGGCAGGCAGTGTGTCGAACGATCGCAGCGAAGTGATAAAAAGATGGTGGCCGTTGGACCTGCTACTACCAATACTGCAAAGTGATTGAGTGACTGACTACGTACTATGCTACAAGCGGACAAACAGCTGCTAGTAAAGAGTGCATTCATGGAAAGGATTTGGTGAGGTAAATAATTCTCGTTTGTTCGTCGCACGTATAGAGTTTTCGGTAAAGATAGATCCAATCTCTGAGAGCGCGAGGATGCTGTGCTGATCTCAAGCCATGTGATCGTGCAGGTGAAACGATCGAGATACAGATACACTCACACTCTGCATCGAAGTCGTCGCCGTGTGAGACGAGTATGCGTAATTTAAGTTCAAGTTTGTGTGGAATAGTTTGTTTTCGTGCCAAGCTGGAGATACCGCTAGGTCAACGATCTTACCCATAGGTCAACGATCCACCGTCTAGATGAGTAATCTAAAATGCATGTGCTAGAATTAGAGTGTTGTGAAGATGCTGCTTCCAGCTGGTAGTAATGATACGCATGTTTTGATGAAATTAACTCGGATGAAATGATTGATAAAGTTGAAGATGAAGTTGTTTCAAACCAATGTTTCCTATTATTTCGTGATATTAATTGACTTGCAATATTTGTTTGCATGAAGAGTCTAATGAAGAGTTCATTTCAGTTTTGCTTTATTGTAAATAAGTTTACAAATGACATAAATTTAGTTATTTTTTGTCAAAGTACATCACGGTCCCATAAAATATCCATCTTTATCCCATCGCACCTCCCGGTGTTCGGTCGATCCGTTCATCAAACCCTACAGGCAATCGAATTCAGCCATTTATTACCTTGCAAATGAAACGTGTAAATCTCCGTGCACAAAACTGTTACAAATTGCCTTCGTCGGTTATTAGTCACTCGTTAGTGTGTGCCTTTTTGTGGCCCTTTTCTTCCCGGAAGGCTGTCGACGGCTCGAATGCATGTCCGGCCGAACGAGCAACACCATGGCGGTAAACATGGACGCCCGTACGCGCCACACGTGGATCGTGTTGCACCAGGCGAAAGGGTAAACTAGAATGGGCAAATTCCTCCACCATTGGAGAACGAATGTGTTTGGGAAAATGGAGGGAAAAATAGAACCGAGCTGGCCGCTAAACAACCGTTCTGGAGTGGAGCGAAATGCAGGACGAGTGTACTGACTGAGGAGTTGTCGGTATGATTTATGTGTTATCTGATAATCGCTATCGCGTTCGCTGCGGTACGCTTTATGATGTGATGATGTTTTTTTTTCGCTCTGACTTGCTGACGCCTCGGTTCGCAGGTAGGCGTACAAAACATTGTAGAACATTTTTCCCATGTTCGTATGTGTTATCCTTACTTTCAACACGATCAGTCACGGGGATGATTTGTTTTTGAACGACCTGAAAACTCGTCAGGGTGTGAAAAGGATGACGGAGAAAAATTGCCCATATAGATAAATACGATTTGTTTGTTGCATTATTTTACGTTTGCCTAGTAGCGCCACCTAGTAGTGGATGGATATTGTTTACATTTATTTTAGCTAAATGGAAATATTATAAAATAACAAGGTAATTATTGTTCCGCGCGCTTAGCAAACCTCCTCTTTCTGGTCAACAGCAGTTTCAAAGCTGCTTTAATTTAGAAAATACATAAAAAAGTGTCGGAACTTTTTTTATCGGACAAACAACTGTCACCCGAGAAGTTTGTTTACATCTGTTTGTTTTTTTTTTGTTAATCCCATGGTTGCAAAATACGTTGCGCAATCTTTGCAAAGTATCATAAAACGTGAAGCAGCATAAAGGATTTTAACAAAATTGGTGAGAAAACGTAATCTTAACTTATTTCTTTATTATTTCATTCTTCTCCTATCATTAGTAACACTTATAATAGCGGCCTTGCCTAAATCCGAATGGACATGCGTTCTACTGGCGTGCAAATTTATAATTGATGCAAACACGACCATTTGTCTAAATTTGGGTATTATTGTGTTTACTGCTCAACCAAACATGATTATTATCTAAGTTTCTCTACCTTCTACACTATCAGATCAATAATTTTAAATTATTTCCATCATGCATCCGGCTCAATAGGAAAACAATAATGAAGCCTTCAAGCGGAAAGAACATTCTCAAATCGTGATTTTGTGTTTTGGTTTTTAATTTCCGGTGTGCACTTCATCTCCATCCCGGACACAGCTCGGTGAACGACGATTAAACATTCCAAGGGTAACTAGGCAGTTTTGAAGACTTTGACCACGTTTTGATGGACATCTGATGCGATAGCGCAACGACAGACCACAACAGACATCACTCACTCACAGCGTGAAAAGTGTGGCACTAAGAGGACATTACTCACATCCCCCGGATTTAGGGGAAAACATTCTATTAGCTGCCTTGATTTCGTAGGCAAAGTATTCTCCCGTTCCCACCACGGTGCTGGTGCTGGCTGGTTTCAGTTTCCATCCCGTTTGTAACGATCAAACTAGGAGAAGCGCTACCGAACCGGAAGATTGCGTGCAAAATGATGACATCCTGTTCGTCCTTCAATAAGCACATCTTCCTCAATGGTGGACCGCCGAGTGAGACGACGAGCGAAATTTCGTCGGTGGAGAGTGATTGGGGCGATCTGCGACTGATTGCGGCGCAGCTGGGTGTTGCCAATCCGGACGATCTGCACGTCGAGCGCTTCAAGGTGGATCGGCAGAAGCTGGAGGACATGATAAAGGGTAAATTAAAGTTGAGGTAAAGTCTACGAAAAGAGAAATGCATTGCTCGTTTTTTTTTTTTTTTCGTGCTCATTCTAGTGGAAACATATTCAGAGGGAATGAATAGTGCAGAGGAGTTCTTCGCGAACGTAAGTGTTGGCCTGATTGTGAAGTCTCCGTACTATCTTGCAGTTGTTATATTCCCAAACACTTTCTCGCTTCAGATCATGAAGGAAACCACCACCTATGTTAGCTGGCCTTGCCGATTGAAGATTGGCGCGAAGACGAAAAAGGATCCGCACATTCGGATCGTTGGCAAAATGGCAGATGTGCTGCGAGCTAAGGATAAAGTTATGTCCCGGCTTGATTCCAGGGTTAGTCCGCGTGTTTGATGACTTTGATCCGGGATATTGATAATCCACCTTGTTACTGTTTCATCCACCAACAGGGCAGCCGCGTGATCATGAAGATGGATGTATCGTATACGGACCATTCGTTTATCATTGGCCGCGGTGGCAACAACATTAAGAGAATTATGGAAGAAACGACAACCCACATCCACTTCCCGGATTCGAACCGTTCGAATCCGACCGAGAAGAGCAATCAGGTGTCGATGTGCGGCAGCATCGAGGGTGTCGAACGGGCGAGATCGTTGGTTCGAAACTCGACACCGCTGCTGATCTCGTTCGAGTTGCCGATACTGGCGCCAGGTAAAACGCCACCGGACAACGATACACCGTACGTGAAGGAGGTCGAGGCGGAGTTTAGTGTACAGGTGATCTTCTCTACTAGACCGAAACTTCATTCTTCACTGGTGCTGGTGAAGGGTTCTGAGAAGGAGGAGTCTATGGTGAAGGAAGCTACGCGGCGGTTGATGGATTTGATGTGTGAAAATATGGCGGTGAGTTAAAATTGCTACTAATACGCAAAAGACCCTCAAAACAACCATTCTGTAGAAGTTCGTGGCCATTGTTTTGTAAGAGTAAAGAGTATTGCCAATTTAATCGCTGTGTGCATCGGTGTTGTTTGATGATTATTCTAGCAATAATTAATAATAATCAGCTTTAATTAATTTCAATTCTACTTACGACAATCTTAATTTGAATTTATTCGCAATGCAATCAGACAATGTCGTGCCTTCCTCCTTCGTTATGCAACATATTCTAAAGTGAATAAATTAAACATATGCATAAATAAATCATTAAACCTTTGGTTCCGAATGAATGTCGTCTTGACCGGTATTTGCCCGAATTCTTCATATGAAACCCGAGGGCGTGCTGCTCTCGTTCGGTCGCATGTCTAACTGCCACTAAATTTATTTACAGAGTCAAATACCAGTGCAGATGCAACTAGAAATCTCGACCCAGCATCATCCGATCGTGCTCGGACGGGCATCGAACAATTTGCGGGAAATTATGAACCGAACCGGTACACAGGTAAATGTCCAATCG
Organism: Anopheles marshallii; assembly: GCF_943734725.1. Taxonomy (NCBI): domain Eukaryota; kingdom Metazoa; phylum Arthropoda; class Insecta; order Diptera; family Culicidae; genus Anopheles; species Anopheles marshallii. The sequence goes on along the minus strand of NC_071327.1, from coordinate 1,821,220 downwards.
ATACCGGAATAGTTGGTCATTGGTCGTCCCGACGATGGCCACACCGGTGGTAATGATGATGATGTTACGAGACGGTATAATACATCCGTTTTTCCGCTCCGTCTGTCCCTTGCCCACGCCCCGATCGGGTCGCGTGTGTGAGTGTATGTCACGGAGGGGATTTTGCTCAATGGCTCGTTGCAGATAATGTTCCCGGATGCGAACGATGTGAACATCAAGCCAATCAAGCGCTCCCAGGTGACCATAACTGGTTCCATCAATGGGGTCTACCTCGCAAGGCAACAATTAATCGTAAGTGGGGTCGGAATGTTGGTCGTTCGGACTAGTAGAAATCTTGTGCCTTCCAATCAAACCGTATCATGGTCATTTTCCGCAGGGCAGTTTACCGATTGCACTCATCTTCGACTATCCGGAAAACACGGTCGATTCGGACGAAATTACCAAGCTCATGTTAACACACGACGTGTTCATATCCGTGCGCCAGAAGTCTCGCCAAAGTACGCTTTGCATCGTTATCAAAGGTATCGAAAAGTTTATCGCAAACATCTACGAAGCGCGTCATCAGCTGCTGAAGAGTACGGGAGCACGCGTGGTGGCCGAGATACCACGCACATACTTCGGGCCCAACGAGCACCCGCAGCAAACGACACAAAACATATCGGCTTTACTGGCGGGACCGATTGCACCACCGTTTTCACCGCTGTCTCCCATCAGTGCGTTATCCTTCGTCGGATGGCCTTCCCCGTCATCGGCGGCTGCTGCTGCTGCGTTGCCTACGGCGGACTACGCATTCAACCATATGCGCGGACAGTTCCAAAACATCCATGTACACGGTCCGACGAAACTACCGACCTCCCATCACCAACTTTTACCGCTCTCACTTCCTCCGGGGCTGGATCGAACCATTGGCTCTAGTGGGAAGCTGTCCCATCTCGGGAGCCCACATCTGCTGTCGGTTCCACCGGGTCATGGCGCCGGTGGTGGAGGATCGTTCCTTCAGAGTCCACAGCATCACCAACAGCCAGTTCATCATCATCATCAGCATTCGAGTCATTCGCACCATCAACGCAACCAGCAGCAACCGGTACACTCTAATGGGAACTGTTCGACTTCCACTAGCCTGACGGTCAGTCAGAACAGTAGCCATAATGACATCCATTCGAGCGGTTACCAGAGCTTGAACTGCTCCAGTAACTCGCTGGATCAGCAGTACCAGAGCAACTCGTCGACGGGTGGCTCAATGTCACAGGTGTCCTCGAATTCGTTGCTAAACAGCTCGCCCGATCACCAGAGCCCGAGCGTCTCCGGAACGAGCGGAATGAACCGTTGCCGTCTGTCCGTTTGCACACCTGAAAGTCCCCACTATCAGTCGGACTTGGAGCAACGAACGCCTTTAGCGTTTGAACAGAAGGTAAAGCAAGTGTTTCCCAAAGTGTCCTACCAACTGCTAACTTTTGGCCTTTGCTATTCCTTTCAGAGCTCCCTAAACGACGCGTTCCTGTTTAATCTTGACCCACGAGTTGTGGCCGGTTACAAGGCGATGCATATGTCGCCGCAGCAGGGCGAGATTCGTACACCGACACTGTCCTGGCAGGGTCTAGGATTAAGTCAGTCGTCTCCGGCACCGCTCGAGGCGTGCGATCTCAGCTGGGCCAACAGTAGCAACTCGAGCAGTGCGGGTGGTGGTAGTGGCGGTTGTGCAAACACCAGTACGAGCAGTTCCAGCAGTGGGGCTACCGATTCGCGCCACAACATGACGACCACCATGATCGAGGTGACTCCGCGACATCAGCGCGAACAAATGTCCCAGTACAACGACGTCACGACCATTCTGACCGGTTTGGGGCTGGAGCATTACATCAAGAACTTTATCAACGGTGAAATCGATATGACCGTCTTCCAGACGCTCACCGATCAGGATCTGCTCAATCTAGACATTAAACCACTCGGCGCGAGGCGTCGAATACTGATGGCTATACATGATTTGAGCGCTCGGCAGGGTAGCGCATTTTTTGGATCTTCCGCACTATCACCGTCGGCTTTACCGTCGGCACTGTCGCGTTTCTCCGGTTCAGCAGCTCCCGGCGCAGAGCGACGTAGTTCCAGTGGACAGTAAGGGACAGTGCGGGGTGCTGCTTTGTGTGTGAACACGACGGTGCTTACCAATGCAGTTTGGGGTGCTGCTTCGGAAGGGCCAAAACGGTACTAACGACATGGCATGTGCTTCCGGAGATACAATGCTACCAGTGTACCGTGGATCCACTTACGTATGTGGAAGAAATAATTGATTAAACACAAGTTTAATTAATAATGTTCTTACATAATCAGTAGCTGCTATCGGTAGTAATGCAATACCGATTGTTCATGAAAAAGTTCGTGTGGTGAACTGGGGGAAAGATTTGTTTCTCCAATTTCTTACGAGCTACTGAACAAACTTGCCCAGCAGTTTAAAATCAACCGGCATCTCACGTTTCACGGTACATGACATTGGCATGGTCCAACTGTCGCATCTGTGTCCGATCAATGGATGTGAAAATTACGGTCCCGACCACCATGAGAGCACGGCAAAAATTGAACAAAAACCAAAACCAGGTTTACGTACACGGTATAAAGATAAAAGGCTTCGGAAGAAAATGAAAGACAGCTGCAACGATGCAATGCTTGGCTTTGTTCGATACGACTACTGGTTTGAAATAAGAAGCTACTAGCTAGCAACCAATGACCAAATGAGACAGTCACAAAAGTACAAAGAAAGCACGAATTCAAACTGACACAGGATGCGGACACGAGCACGGCAACAAATGTTACCGCTTTTTTTTTGCCTTACTTTGTCTGACGCTAGCGGGCAGAAAGTACAATAATTGCAATTAAATGCAACTGCATCCGCCTTGTTAATCCTGTTTGGAGCGGATCAGAACCAACCGTTGCCTCTACGATCGTCACAAAACAACGGAACATGTACGAGATGTACACGAACACTAGTCAACCGAGTCATTCACGCCTTAGACAAGACAAATCCGTAGTCGCTCTTATACTTGAATTCTGTTTTTAATTCCACCCCTCTGATGCTTAAGCTACGACGTTTAAGTGCAATGAGAAGTGTCTCTCCCCAGTACCCAGCGCTCGTCACCACCGATTACTTCCTACCACTGCAAGCGCCACGAAACACACGAAACTACGTAATCGTTTTGATCAGCACAAGCAGCTGGAACGGTAACCGTCGTGAGTCGAACACAACAAATCCCTAGCCGCACCCCACGTTCACTTTCCCGCTTCCCACTCGTCTTGAATGATCCCTACACCCTGCTTTCTAATTGCATGCCTTTCATATAATTGCATTGATTTTAATTTTGAATAGAGATACAAACCGCAAACGTTCACCCGGAACAACCTGTCGTGATGTTGCCAGCAGCAAGGAAGCAAGGCTTTTCTAAGCTTGTTGCATTTCGTACTTGCTTGCATAAATCCAAACGGGGAGCTATGAACATAATTTATTTCATTCTATTTCTTCGTTTTTATGAATTTCCGAGATTCATGATTCAAACGCGACAGCAAAAAAAAAAACCTGGAGAGCTCACATAAACTAACGATTCGCGGCAGCTACCACCTGGTGGCGTTAGTTTGGATAATGAACTCATTTCAAAGAAGAAAGTAGAAACAGTTCATCAACAGTCATTTCGTTAAAATTTGCTTTCAGTTTTAACAATCCACCGGCACACTCCCGTGGTTGGAAGAATAATCTGAAATGGCTTTGTGTTGGGCGAAAGATTGCACCTTGTTGCACGCTTCGTTGACACACTAGTTGCGAATGCTGGTCAGTTCTTTGTGTGCAATCCGTTTGTTTTCTTGTGCTGCTTCATTGCCACCTGCAGGCGAATCTTTTCGCTCCACCTCGAACGTGTGCGGTCTGTGCTGTTTGTGTTGTTTTGTTGATTATTATTTTGCTTCCCATTTTATCCATTAGAACTATTATTCCTTTCCACGATTCTTACATTTTTCACCAATTTCCTTGAGTTTTGTTCAGTGCATGCGTTACTTTTTCTCTCCCCAGAGTTCCTTCCTTTTCCAACGGGGAAAAAACTATTGTATGCCATTTTTTGTTAAACAAATCCGAGTTCGAGTTCGCGTTTCCCACGAATAGATAGAATATGGAAATTGTTAAAGCAATTATTTTGAAATTATGTTAAAAGAAGAAAAACAATATGCATGTTTACAAGAAAGCGCTGTTTCTCGTTTCCGTAACAGTAACACAACCATCCGAATCCTTCCGGTTTAGTGGAAGCAGCAATGAAATTCCTATAAATCTCCTACATATCTTTCTAACCGACCGCCTGCCGGATGATGGAACTATTTAATTACTTTCTACCGGCTGCTTCTGTTTGTTCGTTTCTCCCATTTGTCCATTCGGCGAGCAGTTTTCAAACACTACACAGTTATGGATTGCTAACGGAGCTTATGTGTTGAAATCTGTTGCACAGACGGTGAAAAGCTCTTCCACGCGTTACTAGCGAGCACGAACACGAAGCAAGGTTGAAGATGTTCTGGCTCTCGGAATACGGTATCATTACCCAGCCGGTAGATGCCGGTTGTCAACGGGATTAATAAACTCTATCATTTCATTTTAAGCCCAACCACAACCCCATCCACCTCGCTATCCCAGTAAATGAGAATTATTTTCTTAAACAACACCGAAACACAATCAGCAGGGAGCTAATTGAACGAGTACGCAGGAAGAAATGTCTTGTGGCGCTAGGTAAAGGCAAGTAAGGATTTCCGAGAAAGGGTTTGAGGGATTCGATTGCGCTTGTAGTAGGGGATGAACTCGTGCGGCCATTGTTTTCCGTACGGGCTGGCATCAGCGCCAGCAGGTGTCGCGGAACCGTAAACCATCGGCGAGATGATATAATTAGGCGTTGTTGCTCGGGTAAGCAAGCCAGGATAATTCCGTAATTAAAGAGTGCTTCTAACGGGTGGGAAACTACCGTTTCTAAGTGGTGTTTCAATTTCCGCGGACTGTTTTGAGTTGCTTCCATCATTATTGTTGTAAGTACAGCGTACTTAGCGGGAGGATTATGCTTTCGTGTGTTGCAATTAATTAATATAGGTAGGAAATATTGCCATTCATATGGAAAAAGTTATTAATTAATCAATGAAAATAGTTTAGTATCAACCGTTAATGATGCTAAATTTGTAACGAAACTCTATGCTTGGTTAAAAAATTCTGTTGCTTGGATGCTTGGAATTGATTAAGCTACATTTCTAAACTATTCGTCAAACTCGGTGTGTTTCCGTTTATTTCCCTTTCTTGCCGTGTTTGAATTTATTATTCATAACTATTGGCTTTGATGAACATCAAGAATATTACTGTTTGCGTTATTAGTGCTAATGTGTACGGAGATTGCAGCCCGAGCAGGGGAACTTTTTTCGTGGCTGTTTCCGCCAGAAAGTATGCAATAAGTTGAATTTGCTAGTTTTCGGTGGCTTACTACTAAGAACTGCCCAAATAGTTCTCCATAAACTGTAAGCAACAACAATGGTGTAAAAGTTATGATTGCCTACTTTGACAAAACAGTAATCCGCAGTAACAATGTACAAACTTGAGGATTTAAGGACATCACCTTCGAGTCGAAATCTGTCTAATAAAACTCCAATACGCCGCCATTACATAAAGACAATTTTGCATACATCCCATGGTAACGAAACAAAAACTAATGATGCAAATGATGCCATTTCTACTCTCGTTCGCTCTCATAGCGAAGCGAATCGATTCCCAAAGCCTTCACAACTATTATCTCAGTTCGATTGGTGCTTCATCGTCTCATAAAATCGTTCACCGACATCAATATGAGATCCAATCTCATTCCCTGGTTAGTTGAAAAGCCATCCAAACCTCGGCCACCGTTCTAGGTGGTTGTCCCTCCCTCCCTTCTCCTTCCCGAGAACAGCATGTGGAATAGTTTTCCGCCATTACTGTTTCGAGTGGACAAATATTTCTATGACAAAAAAGGAAAGTCTTCCGTTGTGCTTTTTTTGTTGGAGTGTTTCCCTGGCATCGTCCAATATATTCACGAGTGCGATGCATACCGGACCCGTTCACAGTACGCATCGAGATCGCTTCGATTTGCTATCTTCATTTAAATGTAGATGAGCTACCGGGTATGCAACCGGGCGGTACCTCGTCGCTTGCCTGGCAGTGCATTTTCTCATCAACAACTTGCCTACCCAGCCACTGATCCAGACCATCGGGGCTCGGTTGCATACGCAGCCAAATTGCATCCTTCTTTGCGTACACGTACCGTTCACGCAAACACACGTATTAGCACCTTGTCCTGGCGCTTTGCGGGTGGCCAAGATCGGTGCAGCAAAACGTAAAACAGATATTCAACCGGACGGATAGGTCGCACATACCTGGCCGCCATCGGACTAGGGCTGTTTTTGGTCGAGGGCCGGCGCCAGTCACTGCGTATCAGCATCACAAAGTCGGCACACACCGGTCGGTAGGAAAACAGTAGTTTCGGAAAATTGGAAAACTCGTATTGATTATTTGCATAAATGATGAACCGAACTTCGAACCCAAACAGTACCGTACCGAGGCCGGGCATGTATCGTTAAGCCATCTCGTTGGATCTGAGGATGATCCACCGAATATACCATCCGCTGTTGATGCCACCCATGGCAGCCTGCGTTCATTTTTACCACTGCCGCACACGGGATCGGTTTCCCATTTGAAAATTGTTCAGGCTGCCGACAATTGGGAGAACCTTTTTTTTTGGGGTTTTTTTACGCGGTACGATTTTTATGCGAATGTTTCACCCTCCCAAAACAAAGTTGAAGCGATGGACACGGAATAAAGCAGGTTCTGCCAAAGCTCATGTGTGTTGTCCGATTATAAAAAAGGACTTCTGAGAGTACACAATGTCATAAGCTGGTTGAAGGTAGAAGTACGCTGGAATGTATTCTTTTTGACCAATTTTCATCGGGAAAGTAGTCCTTTCCGCGGAGTGGAGTTCCATTTTTAGACGCTAGCGACCATCACGATCTATTCTCGCGGTTGAGCAGCATTGCGGTTGCATAAAATACAGTCGACATATCGAGAGTGGAAGAACTCAAACGCTCAAGTGGTGGTTTTTGACTTCATATGAAAAACGTCCTTTCGACTTCAGTTGATGATAATTTTGAAGATCAAATATGTTTCCCCATTACGCTGTGTTGTCCTATTTTATGTTTACCCTGAACCCATTACCATTACCCTGAACCGCTTCGAATCATAAAATGCATTTCCAATCGTGTGCAGCTCAATTTGCATCGGCATCCCTCCTAGCTCCTAGCTGCACCACGAAACGATGCTCACTTTCCTCTGGCTAGAAAAATCCCTTTTACGATCATCACTTTCGCTTCATGTCACCTTCGACAACAAATTCCAAACCAGACATCAATCCCTCTGGCTTACGGAAAAAAGAAAATCCACAAAATGCAGACAAACCAAATGGTAATGCTGTCTCCGAAAAAATAACCTGCCCTACAAAAGAATCGTCGACGGTGGTGAATAAATATGGAATATGATTTCGGGCTGCCTTTCAGCCACAGTGCAGCCAAGTGAGGTTTGCTTACCGAGGTAGTCGTGAGTCTTTTTTTATTCAACGGTGGGTTGTTTTATAAGCATCCAGCAGCTTATGTCCCAGTGCATCCGGACTGTCACTCGCGTAAATCGACGACTCCACCAAACACGGCGTGCTGCTCCAGAACGCGAATTTATGATCGTAGATTTATGGTACAAAGTTTTCAATTCCATACCACTCCTCGCTTACCGTAGGTGCTATTTGGCTCCGTGCACACACCAAATGCGAGAATTGGACTCCTATCCTTGTCGATCTTCGACCCACCGCCATCCATGGCCGTGTGGCAGTGGTTCTTTTTTTGTTTCTCGACCTGTAAGCTACGGGAGGCAAACAAAAACCACCTCAAAGCGTTCTTCTCGCAGCGCTGGTACGAGAGGATGTGCCTGCCGAGTGATTCGCCTGTCATCCATCCTCAAGCTCAAAAAACAAAAACAGACCAAAAGAATGGTAAGTGATTTCCAATGCTGTGTGGAAAATTGCTGAATGCTTCAGCCACGATTCCTTCACCCAAACGGGTGGCGCTTACCTGCTATGGTAAATTGAAGGTGAGCGCGTTGGGTGATACCGGTGAGTGCAGTAAATAAAAATGATGCATTTGATTCGATTTCGATTCGGAAAGCTCATTTTTGCGACACCGAACAATTTTATGTAAGTACGGCGAGGGTTTATTATTTTTTCGTCTTGCTTTTCGCAGAAGAACCTGTGCTTATGTTTGCTTAAAAATTGCTCACAAAATTCAACAGAAAATTTCGTATGAGAAAAATGCCCCACATGAGATCAAGTTGCTAACCCTCTTGGGGGGTTTTGAGTTGGTTTTACTCAGTTTGAAGCTTTTTCCAAACTATTTTGAAAAATCTTTTCAATCGAAATATTTGACATTTCATCAACTAGCAAATGAAAGGCTTCGGAGATTGGACTGGAGCTAGTTAAAATGCATTTATATATCTGTTAGAGGTTTATCGAGCGTTCTAAATTGAACTATTTTCAGTGTATTGAGAGGTGTTCGTCTAACGATTTGTAGTAAAAACATTTCAGTCTATTCCGGGCAACCGGCTATCCACGGCTAACACGTAATCCAATATCGATGCATTGTCCTGATGAAATTTAATTTAACTCTTCCAGTTTACACATCAATGTGTCGCCTCAACTCAAAGCCGATTTCATGTTATGGTTTTTACATTTTCCATTAAACGATTTTCATATTTGTTAGAGCTTAACACCAAGAGTCCAAAACCAGAATTTTAGTGAAAGTAAGTTAAAAGTCATAGATGTTTGAATTGAACCAGCCACGTATACCCATCTTGAAACAGAATATCGAACCAGCGCAATTCTTCTTAATCGCGAAAGCGCCATCTAGCGCGAACCAATCCAACCATTCTGGAGTGGTTCCTGCCCGAGCTGTTCGTTTTCGCTCGTCGCCCACCGCGGAAATCCGAACGGCCCCGACCTCGCCCCTTCCGCACTAACCTCCTCGATGGACCAAACAATCCTGCTATCCGGCCGATTATCCGGCCCAAAAACGGCCAACCTTTTGGTCGTGCCTGCTTCGGCATCGGGCCCAGCATTTTCGTGCCAGCTTCGGACAGCCAATCGGGAAAGTCGGAATTTTCCGCTTTTCCACCGGCAGTTGCAATCGGCCATCCGTGTGAACCGGTCGCATCCGTCGCGGGCTGCGTCACGCTTTCGCTTGCACGCGGATCTTGATTTACTGGAAATGTGTGACTAAAGTTGCATGACAAAAAGCAGTGCATTTTTACCAAAAAAGTGTGATCGAGTGACTGGTTAGTGACATGATAAGCGGTGGATGGTTTTTCTAGCATAAAAAAGTGCAGTTACGATGCAGACAAAATCCTGGAAAGGGGGAATCCTTCCCAAAGGATAGTCTCATGTTTTGCTACTAACTGCACTGCTCGCAGCAAAGCAAAACAGTTCAGTTCAATGCATTCGAATGGATGTGCTCATGTATTCGACGTTCCCGTCAAAATCAGGCCGTGTACTCTATATTCGCTACGGATTTCAGTTTTTATGTGCCAAGGTTACCAGCCTGCATTCCTCCTACCAGTGAAAGGGGGAAAGCGTAAAAACACGCCAACCAGTGAAAACAGATCAAATGAAATGGTAAATGTGAAACTTTCGTACCCTCCACTGCATGGCCAAGCGGATCGAGGCGGATCAGGTGCAGTGGGTGGCAAGAAACGGGGTTCCGGACCTACCACCCGGCCAGAACCGGTCAGGCGACAGGGTGGAACGACCGTCCGGCATACCACAAAATCGTTAGTTGTGCGACAGTGGTCATAATTAATCATTATTATTGCCCGTGTTGGGTACCATTGCCGGGGGTTGAGCACACTTACGCTACACACACACATATATACATACACACGTGGAGATGGTGAAAGTGTGAATTGAACTCTTGTTTTATGTTTGCGCTTCATGTGCTGAGCACACCGAGAGAGAGAGAGTGAGAGAGAGGGAGAGGGAGAGAGAGAGAGTAAAGAAAGAAATAAAGCGTGTCCTTCGATGCGCTTTGGACGGAAGGAAACCCGGCACCGGAAAACAGGCGGCTCCGGCTTTTCCTTTTTGTTCGTTCCGAGTTTAGACGAGGGGATGTTTTCGACGGTGAGCAAGAAAGCTAGAGCGGTAAGCGACAGAAAAATACTAATAATGGAAGAAAAAAACGAAGGAAATGAAAAGCCAACATCCTTGGACGGGGAAACGGGATAATTGATGAGCTCAATGAGGAAGTTTAACGAATTGTGCTTTATCTCTCTACAGATTTCCCTCCACCCCCCGGTGTGAGTAGAATCGTGGCATTTAGTGTGTTTGTCCCTTTAGTTTTGGTAGTGTTAATTACCAGCGCTTGAAATCACTCGCTACCGAATCCGTTCCACGCCGACTATTGAGTGCGGATTTTCAGACATTTATCAACCGCCATAGAAACATGCAAAATGCAATCATCAGAAAGCGGGTTCTTTTGTTTAACCAAGAGGAAAACTCGCTTCGAAATTTGCATTTTGTTCTTTCTAAATAGTAACAGGAAAAACAAGGAAAAGATTTTCTTTTCCCGCCGGCAAATGGAGTGAACAAAACCGGGGGCTGACCTCAGTTTGTTAACGGTGCAGTTTTGCTTGCCACGGTATCCTTTGATGCACTTGCACGAATTAAAACGGAAAGGAAAAACATAGAACAAACTCACAGCAACAAACTATAAAAACAGGGTTTCCCTGTTGTTCTCTGGTGGGCACTAGAAAAGATACAAAATAGCACGATAATGAATGGCAACTGTGCGAAAGTAGTCAAATGCTGCTATGGTTTGATGGTGTGTCACACTCTTCAAGCGCTGACTGATGAGGAGAACATTTTCTTCTCAAGCTTGGCCACATTTTGTGTAAAGATTTCCGTTTTTTTTTTGCTCCATTTACTATAAACTCATCATTTTGCGTCACAAAAAAGGGTTTGTTATGTCAGTTGTATGTTTTTTCTCCTTCCCTTGTCTAGTGTCTGTTTTTATTTTGATATTTTCTTTACTGTCCACACTCGTTATACACTTTCTTTCATTCGTTCTTTTTCGCTTTTTACAAGCTTTTACATTTACTAAAAAGCCCGATCGTCTTACTTTATTCTACTTTTCCCTGTTTCGTTCCCCATGACAAACGTTCCTTTTTTGTTATTTTTTTTTCTTCCTCAGCGTTCATTTCATTAGGTCACAAACGACCGGCTTATTTTGTTCTTCTCCATTCTGTCTGACGCTTTTCACTACAGGCAGAAGTTTACTTTTCTATCGAGCCATCTCGTTAGGGAGACTCATTCTGTCGCCAGCGGCTAGCCAAGCTACTGACCGGTTCCCGTGATCATTTTCCATCCTTTCTACTGTTTTTCCTTCGTATTTTTTGTTGTAAATCCTTTCACTCCTACTGCGAGTTTTGGCGTCTGTCTGCTTATTTTTTCTCTTCACTCCATCTTCAGGCGCAAAAGGTTGCATTGTCGTTTTTTACGGCTGTGTGTTTGTATCTCTGTTTACAGTTTTGGTTTTTCTTTTCGGTATTCATTTTATCGTTTGTAAAGGTGTTTGGGATTTTTTAATCTTTTCGTTCGTTAAAGGCAACTTCTGGGCTATGTTTCTTTTTTTTTCTTTTAGCTCCCACAAACTGACACGACTGTGTGGCTTTGATTGAATTTCGGTCTCATAACCAGAGTCAGCGGGTGGTTTTAATTAAATTTTTAAAATATGCTAAAAATGCCCAGATATTTCAAGGATATCTGTGTGACTCTAGGAAAGAAGGGAATGTTTTTGTTTTGTTTGGGATTTGAAACATTGCAGGCAGATTATGTTTTTATTATTCGTCAATAGTCGGAAGGAATCATTCATATTCAACTCTGAATTGTGTTTGGTTGGCAAAAAATTCTCATACTAATGTAATAATTTTACTCCGAACATAACACCCTGGGCAATTGGTACTCCTCCATTCCCTGGCCCTCGGTTCGCTCATGTAGTTGGTCCAATAATATTGGCCTTATATAATCAATCGTCCAAACCGAGGGAATCCTTCCAGCCAGTACATAATTGGCCTCGGCTACCAAAGAAGGGTCAGCCGGTTCATATCATTTTACGCCCATCATGTCCTTCTCGCCCGCCCTAGTAGGACAAGGCTTCATCCTACCAAGCACACCAAGCACCTTTTCTACCAAAACGAGCGTTGAAACGTTGAAGCTGATCTGAACTGGGGTTTCACATCACTTCGTTTCGGCGTGAATAATTAACCTTTTTGCCATCGGTGTTGCACCGGCATCAGCTGCACCTGTTCCCATGCGGATGGGTACACCCGAACGCCTGTACACCGCCAAACGTTTGTCTTTTCGCTGCTCATACTGTGTTCCCCTTCAAAAATGGGGATGGATTACACCATCCAACCCGACCCACCAACGAGCCAAGTGTTATAATCGGTGTCGAACGTCCTCTCGGTTGTCAATTTTGATGTTATGCTTATGAAATGATGTTGCCACCTGTCGGGACCAGAACTGGGTTCCCGCTTTCCCCTTCTGCTCCCCTTCACCGATAAGTCCTGCTTTCATCTTTGTAAATCACGAAGGGACTAATCTAATTTTCCTAGAGCAAATAAAAGAAATGGCTCATGAATTATTTACCAAAAAACACACTAAGGGTCGAGTGAGAGGAGCAAAGGGTTCACCGATGGGAACGGACGTGCTCGCATTTGCCCCAAATCACCCAAATCATGCTGCTGTCCACCGGTTGTCAATGTCAAGGGGGTTTTCGGTACCGAAAGGGACCACCGAAAATGGTCCATTACACGTAACCCGGTACTCTCTTTACGATGGTACGGTAATTTTCGACCTCGGCGACGACAACGGACGCCAAAATGGATGGAGTGGACGGTCTGATCGACTGGCGTGCCGTGATCCTATAAGCGAATGTTATTAGCCAAGCATCAGAATGGTCTACTTGCGAGAACGGTACGATTGCCATCTTAATGGTGCCGTGAGCACGTCCGGCCAAATCGAAGGGAGGTTTTTTCTCGGTTCACTGCGCGTTCACTTTCGCGTCGATATGTGCAGTAATTGTGATAATTGGACCACATTTCGGTGCCATTAGCGGCCCGTTTGGTTTGTGTGGTGCAATGTCCAGAAGCCGAGATGTGTGCGAGGTTGTGGTTAGAAGAGATGGGATCGGTAATGTTTGGTTAAGATGCTGATGAAGCACACTAAAGATGGGGATTAGCCTCCGTTTTGCACTGCACTTGATTAGAAAGTAACGATTATCGATCCATTATCATTGATTTAATTGCTGGTAGTGTTGGAGCTTCTGTTTAGGATTGTGCGATCAACTTAGAACATGAATTCTCACAATCCCTTAGTGAATGTCTCTAAAACATGCTGCGAATTCGATGCAGCTTTCATACACCCTTCATTTCACTCCCTCGAATCAACAGCTTAACGTAGGCGCTAAAATAAATGCAGTCTCGTACTTCACCTTCACAGAAATAACCCACTTTAGCAAGGGTTGATTATCCTCATGAAATATTAGTACCATAAACTCCCACTGCTCCCCATAGACACCACAAGAACCCGGCCAGCGGGGCCCTGGACAAGAAACTACTCAATTATGTGCGCTCAGCTACGGCTAGTTAGGCTCGCTCGCCCGGGTGTACGTTGAGCGATGTTGCGTGTAGCTCAATTTTCGTTCCGAAGCTACCCTCGGGCTCCTAACTGGCTTGCGGTTTTTCCACCCGCCCGCCATTGCAGGCCGTTTCGAGCAAATAATTCTTTAATTTTCCTATTACTTATTTATGCTCGAAATTACTTTCCCCGAGTGGTGAGCGTTGCGGTGGAAGGAAGGCAACGAAGAATGCTATCTTTGTGATGACCAGTGTATTCCTTGCGGTACTTGGTGAGGTTGCACTGCTGTCGTTTGAGGTGTTTTTCCTTCTGGTCTTTCTTTGTTCATTGCATCCCCGATGCTTGGCGGTAGGAAAAGTTAAAGAAGTTTCGTGGTTTCCATATTTGAGAAAGGCAAAACTGAACTTCATTTGGAATGCTACCGGTTTGGTTTCAAGTAGTGGCCCTCCAGGCACATCCGAGTCTTCTTGGAGCGGTTGTTCCAGAGCGGTTGTTCGAGAAACCAGGATTTGTTAGAAACTGCAGGTTATTGGGCGACCAGGGTATTATTGTGTTTCATCCGCAAATGGAGGCCTTCATGGAGAAAAAGTGTTCCACAGTTTTGTTTCCTGTGCAGCATTGTTTCTAGCGATGCTTTTACCATCATGTTTTAGTCTGCGAAAAAGAGCAAGATGGTATTTTAGACGAAGAATGTTTAGAGATATCGCAAGTATTATGAGAAGTTTTTTACAGCAAAACTATTACACCAACAGAGCTATGTTTGGTTAGTTGTTTTTAACTTCATGTGGTACCTTAATTGAACATCTTTTTCAAATACTTTATAGAAACTGCAAATTTTACACAAAAATTGTACTTGATCAATCGAATTAAATCATTTGAGAAATGACACAGAGGAAAAAAAAAACCCAAAAATGCCGTATACTATCGTCAAATCGTTCGACAGACCTGACTCCACCCCGGGACAACTCATTTCATCGATGTTTAATCAAAACTTTTCCCCTTTCGGCAAACATTTACATCGACTGATGTCTGATTATCCGTACCGAAAGTGAACAGATGTTCCAAAACTAACAAAATTCAATTAACGCACTTGACCAAACTTTGCCGGCGTGGGTTGTGCGTGCAATGCTCAGGTCCACTTATCCCGTTTCCCTATGGTTTAGCGATTCCGTAACCGTGTGCGGTCAGCGGTTTAGTTTTTTCTCCTCGTTATCCTTTTCTTCAACCTCCATCCGCTAGGAACTTTATCGCTTTCGATTGATGCCTGAAGGGATGGACGTGGGGATGTTTCTCTACGTCAGTAGCTGGTTTGTATGTATTTCCAGAATCAGCAACATGGTAGCAGTTTTTTGTTCGTATTAAGACAAGAGAAGCATCCGATCAGTTTTGTGTTTGCTACAAAGAAGGACTGTTTTCATGCACGCGTGGAAAGGAGCTTTTTTGTGTGAACATCACCAACGCTGATAACAGTTTAGAACTCATTCACTTATCACAAAGAGCAACGCTGATAAAGCTAGCTAGGTTTATAAAAAATGATAAAGCTAGCTAGGTTAGCTCGATTGAATTGGAAAGATTTATTTTAGTGGATTTGATTTACTTGAATTTGTGAATTCACTGTTGCAAGTATAATTTGACTTATTTCTGAGAGAAAGACAATCAA
This sequence comes from Anopheles marshallii, assembly GCF_943734725.1. Classification (NCBI taxonomy): domain Eukaryota; kingdom Metazoa; phylum Arthropoda; class Insecta; order Diptera; family Culicidae; genus Anopheles; species Anopheles marshallii. The sequence goes on along the minus strand of NC_071327.1, from coordinate 1,805,806 downwards.
CTCACAAACTATACTACGCTCAACCCGCCGATCTACGGTCACTGAACATTGAGTAAAAGCTTTCAAATTGTAGAGTGTTTGTTCATTGAACACATTTCCCATACGATTTGACAGTTCTTGCTCAATGTTCAATGACTGTAGACCGCCCCGTAAGTGAACCACAATCGAGCATTGGCAATCTTTTATTCAGCTGCTCATTCCACTGGTTTCATCACACATGACCGAGTAAATTAAACTTGGTAGTTGCTCGGTGTCCCCGAGACGGAAACTCTAAAGGGCTTGCGCAAAACAATGTTGTGCAACTTGCAAGCTGGTAGCGTATTGCTCATTCACCGCTGTACAAATGATCATTCTCCCCCATGGCCCGACACATGTGTTGTTTTGCGAAATTGTGCTGCTTCTTCTCACCTGACCAATTTTAGGCAAAAGAGGCCAAAAAAGCAGAACAGAGAATGGAAAACAAAGTACCTGTATTGTAAAACTCTATCTCAATGCTCCATCTTCGTCCTTACGTAAATGTGACATTATGGATAGGATTTTGAGCAGCACGGTGAAGAAAACTCATGTCTCCATGCTTCACACTACACACTTCAGAGGAAAGCGTTCCAGCTTGAGACGCAGGTTAGCTTTGTAGCTTTGCGGAAGTTTGTGGCTTCTCTGTGCCGAAAGTAAACAGACCTTGCCATTCGTCCAGGGTTTGCCCTTTGTGCAAACGAACTGTGTCGGGACGGGAGTCACAAGCCTGAACTTCGTCGAACTACCGGACGGTCAAACAATCCGACGCTTACCACCAAGGGATATTATCAAACAAAGCCGACAGCAACGACACACAACACGGCACGGGAAGCGACGATAGGCGACGCCATCCCGTGGGGCTTCTTGTTTGCATGCTGGCAATCTTCACAACCGAAGGACATCAACAAGATGTGAAGGTTTGAATGCGGAAAGTGTACGGTGGGTAAGGATTATTTACATAGTGCCGGTTTCGTGCGGCAAAAGGGGATCCCTTGGTGAGGATACTCCTGAGCTGGCGGCAACACTTCAGGAATTGATGTATCCTTTGCTTAACCCCGTACGAGTATCGCTTACTTGAGGGAGGATCGGAACTGGAATAGGTAGAGGAAACATTGCGGAAGCTTTCCATCAGTGGAAAATGTCTGCCTCACCTTCTCGGGATGGCGTCTTGCACGGTAAACCACATACCGACCGAGTGCCAACGAAAGCAACCCCACAAGAACTGCCGAATGATGCGAAATCTGATTATTCAAATGACACTGACACGATGCTGTCTCACGGTTTTGCCAACCTGCGGGCAAACGTCTCGGTCTGCTCAGCTGACAATCGACACTTTGCTGCTGAAGGTGTCACTCAAGTCTGGCGAAGGATAGCAGCGAAAGACGCGGTAAAAAGAAGTCGAAATCGTAAATTCTGATTTTCCGATGACATTGACACTAAGCGACTAGCGCTCCCAGAGGTGTGCGGGTGTGTATGTAAAACGTAACCCACATGTTCAGCCAAGGAACTGACATCAGCGGATGTGTTATAAGCAGTATTTTCTTACTTTTGAAAATGGAACAAGCGAAAATGGACCAACGATCCGTGCACGTGAATGGTGTGTTTGTACGTGAAAGATGATATAAATTACATTTAATCCTTCGCAGCATGACACGCGCCATACTAAAGCACCACCACTGAGGCTGACACGCTGCTGTCAACACGAGATGACATGAATGTGGAGCGATGATGCTTTACGAAGCGATTCAATAAGACGCGAATGCTGTCCAAATGCATTTGTGGTATGGTTTTGCATAATTTTGAAGTGTAAAAATTCACCTGGAAATGGTATTCCAATTCTGATGGGTAAAGCAGCACCGTTTGCTGATTGTGGCAGCTTATTTCTTGCGGCTTGCTTGCAATTGATGGATGCTGGAAATATGTAATGCTTGTCCCTTTTCGTACAATATTTATTTATTTTTAAGGATCAGAATATTTGAAATTTAGTTCCAACAATTCGAATTCACTAATATGAGATGGAGAAGCTGAGAATAATGTATTCATCAATTATTAGTTTTAGTAGGCTATGAGTATACCATTTCATATTCTTATGCGAATTGCATAACTTGTAGGCACATTCAATCAATTACCCCATAACTATGCAATGTTGAAACAGTCTTACGTTAAAAAGTACGATATTCATATAAATATCAGGTGTAAGTATTATTTTGGAGCATAATGTTTAATAAAAATTCCGAATACTTACACACAAACCATGATCATTTCACGATTAAAATTTTACAAAAAAGGAAAAATAATCCCGTCTACAAGCAAACATTCAAAGCACTCATCCGTATGGCGTACACGTGACTCATCAACTGTGACGATTTAATGCAACCAAAACTAACGCTCGAATTACTTTGGAGTGATTGTTTCCCATTTTTGTTCCATTGCATTGCCAACGCTGAGTGCTGCACTGTGCAAATGTATCCCTAAGGGGTAACCCCTTTGCAAGGGAGAGTGAGAAATGTATTAAAAATCGCTGCAGAGCAAATCAATCTAAATTCCATTTTATCGATCGAAGTAGCTTTTCATCACTGGTGAGCGTTTCAGTTACAATCCCAACAATCGACATTAATTATCTTTAACACATTAATAAGCAGAATCTGTTCCGATCGATTCATTGCCAAATGTTCCAAGCAGTAGTTCTCACAATTGTAACATTAACAAGCGTTAACACACATTTTAAATATGAAATATTAACACGTTCAAAAAATACTACCTCATATTAAGCAGCCCAAAGCCCCATAATAAGCGCCTAATAAACATTCGTTCAGTGTTTCGTTCGTAGCACACGGGTTAATAGTTATAAAAATTACATTCAAACAAGTTTTAATTGGACTAGATTACGACTGGGATTTGCATGTAACAGGTGTATACTTTGACGAACACGATCACAAAACCGACCAACCCTACCGCGTGCGAAACATATCGAAACTCAAAGCTACCTTTCGGTAATCCAACAGCGGAAAGGTACACGAAAAAAAAAACCATAATAATAATAGTAATGTGGGAAGCACCATCCACCGACAACATTCGAGTGGCTTCATTAATCACTGCAGCTTATAGTTAAGCGAGCTCGGGAACAACGCATGAGGACGATCCCGGCCTTCATTTCCCTTAACTCTATCATCGGTCAACATGGTCCTGATTTGGTAGCTCGGAGAGTAGATAACACGGCAGGATATATTTATTTATCGTGCACCAGCACTTTGCACTTTTACGCTCTCAAACACACACGCAAAAGCCCAACTCACTTTTCCTCTGATCATCCTTGTCGTATCATTTTCCGCACGGAGCGAAACGGGAACGGTTGTTGTTTATATTCAATTTGGAGCGCTGAATTAAAGCAGACTGCAATTAGTGTGCAGTCGTGCTCGTAAAGGGAGGGGTTGGCAGCAACGGAGTAGCATGCGGCTAGGCTAGCTACGGTGTATGGATGGATCATGTTAAATTGACTTGATGTTTGCGCCGTGTTGCGAGTCAACGAGCCAGATGCTGGAACACGGTGGATAGATTGGGCTGGTGGTCTTGGTCAAATCCCTAGCGCAATACGATAACGAGCCCGCGTGTAGTGTAGCGTGTGCTACGGGGCTTACAAAGTGCATAAGCAGCACAAAAGGGAGATGCGACGGGCACAGACGGGCAACATCCAATCATTAACCTTTAGCATCCTTTCTAGCATCGGCATGCTGGTGCACTCGGGTCCACATCTTCTAGCTGGGTTGGCAGCATAGCGATCCGATCAACCAAGGATCGCCGCTCTTCCCAACAGTGACTCGAGTCTGTTTTATTGCTCGTTAATTAATTTGCTCACAGCAAACCTTCTCACCCATCCCTCCGCAAATCTCCACAAAGCCTTGCTGCATCCGGTTAATATTCTTCGTGCCATATTTTTTGTGTCTCATCACTCGACAGATCACCCCGCCCTGCCAGGTTCAAAGTTCAGCCGGGATCAAACGTGCGTGAGTGGCTAAAAGAAGCAATAAAACAAGAAGTGGAAAGTCCATAACGAAGCACGTCTCCACAACGATTTTTGCTCGCAATTCAATTCGCCAAAAAGGGAGCAACTTTTCCCCAACCTTGGGTCGCCACTGGTGAGTTCAACAAAGCAGAAATAAAAAAAAACGAAGTACAAAACGTGCGCGATGGCCGGGAACGGGTTTCAACCGTTGAACGTACCGAAAATGAAAAACGTGGGATAGTGTAAATAATTAAAAACGATAAATGACAATTTGAAAATAATTACGTGCTGCATTACGTGGATGAAACTGGTTTCCAAGTGCGTCAGTGCATGTGTGTGTGTGTATTTGTGAAAAAATTTGGAGTGTGGTTTAAAAGCTTAACTCGTGCAACAACGCATAAACGGAGGTAAATACGCATCGGCGTCGGAATCATCAAATAGTGATGGTAGCGCAGAAACACCAAAAAAAAATATGCGCACGAACAGATACTGCTTTGTACATGTATTAAACCATTAATCAACCGTAAATCTTTTACTACCACGAACGTAGAAGTGCATAAAGTGGGTGCGTACGATCGATTGAGGTGTGGCAAAGAGTACAATTAAGAATAATCTGTATATAAGGTTGTTAATGCAGAGCAAATATTTGGTTAATGATAAAATGATTACGAAAGGAAATAAAATGAACTGTTTCTGGATGTTATTGGAAGTGAAAGTAAAGGTGATGTAAATAAAAAGCTCATTGAAAACCAATAACGTTTGAGAAAACAAAACTAAAGTGAAAAAGTGAACCAAAAACAAAGATTCCACAAAATATAACACCAGAAAGCTAATGAAACATTACAGAGCAGTCAAAAAAAAAACCCACAAAATGAATACAACACATAAAATAGTGTGCATGAAGTGAAAAATAAATATAAGTGTATTAAACGTGAACAAAACATAAGATAAACCAACGAAACGAAAAGTAATAAGCCCATCAGCGAAAAAACGTTGAATTTTACAGCGAAAGGATTGCATCAACCCGGTACGTCAGGTGGAAGCGCAAAAATGGATTCTCGAAAGACCACAGCAAAACGCTCCACCGAGCGCTTTCTGCTGATTCGTTTGGGATCGATATTTTTAATCGGGATCATCATTTTCGTACCAGGTAGGTTGCATGAGTTAATGTGTGCTGATAAAACTCTGGGGCTGGAGTTCACTGAGCCTAGAGGCTGTAAATAAGCTTCAACTTATTTTTAGTTTTGTTTCTATCCTTCCGAGAGTTTATGCCGACGAGAATACGCGAGACGGAGTAGCATGGTGATTAGGAGGAAGGATTATTTTCATGACGAGAGTAGCCTAGACGACTGAACCAAAAAAAAAAACTTACTCTTCAAATGCAAATGAATACTGACAGGTTGATAATGGTTACCATGTGTGCTGAACTTGTGGCTGGGTTTCAATTAGCACATCAACCTTCCAAATGCTCCGAATATTTAAGTAATGGAGTGAACCATATTGGCTCTTGGAAAGTAATCAATTCAATGTTTCGATCTGGTATCCAGTAATAAAATCTCCAATTACTGCTGAACAACTGGTTCATTCTCGCTATCTTGTTAATAATTACGGTAAAACAATCAAAGCCTCATAAAAGTGTAATCTTCTACAGAACGTCCGGAACCCTCGGTCAGGTCAGGTTTCGATTTTATGAACATAAATTATTCCACCCTTACTCTCGATCACCGGGTTTTGAGCAGTCGTGGGTCATCTATGCTCGTTCCATTCGGTCCGGATCGTAGTGAAACG